>NC_090744.1:2673131-2675631 GCF_036898095.1 Palaemon carinicauda
TGAGAACGTTTGAAACATCTTCATGAATCTTTGTGTAGATAGCTGAGTTCCTTTATGTTCGTTCTGGAGACTGTTGCTTTCAAAATCTCCATAAATGAGAACGTTTGAATCATCTCAATGAATCTTTGTGTAAATAGACGAGTTCATTTATGTTTTTCCTAGAGACTGTTGCTTTCAAAATCTCCTTAAATGAGAACGTTTGAAACTTCTCCATGTATCTTTGTCTGGATAGACGAGTTTTTTTATGTTCTGTCTGGAGACCACTGCCTCCAAAATCTCAATAAATGAGGGGTTTTCATTGTTTGATCACAATTTGTTTGTTTAAACATATTTGGATCCCTTTGGGGTCAGAAGTTTGATTAAATCTAAATGACTAGACTGAAGACAGTTAAGAACTACATGTAAGTATAAGGAAAACAACCTTGCTAGGGATAAATGTCTTGTTTTAAAGGTCACTCATGAATGGCAGAGACTAGGGACAGTGACATTGCCCTAGCGATCAGGACAATGCCTTAGAGACTGACCATATGTTATATGATCAGCGCCCAAGCCTCCTCTCCACCCAAACTAGGACCAAGGAGGCCCAGGCAGTGGCTGCTGATGACTCAGCAGATAGACTAAGGCTCCCCCAAAACGCCCAAACTTAGCTCACAAGGATGGTAAGGTTGCAGACACCAATGGCACTAACGAGTCTGAGCGGGACTCGAACCCCCATCTGGTAAATACCAGGCAGAGACGTTACCAATCAGACCACAATTTTTCTCAAGTAGGTAATGAACTTCAGGCAAAAATACTGATAAAGTCACTAAAAATCTTACAGATATCTAAGTAATTATCCTATATATGAACCTAATAATAGTTCAAATAATAAACACAAACATAAACTAACAAACACACAAACAGGGGGTAAAACATACCTTCCTTCTAACTTTGTTGTCGGAGATAATAAAATCAAGGAATTATGAAGCCAGTTTATTTATACAAAAGAATAAGTCCTATTTGTTTCAACTATTAATCCCCTCACGGACATTGATGACTTAATCCAAATTTGATAAAAAGGAAACTTTCTTTTAAAATCATTAAAACATAGAAAGTTGATATTCAATAGAAAGGTCTTGCTGAGAGCTTTTTGATAAATATCAACAAATTAAGGTATGTACGGTCTTGAATGACTGCTACATCAGCAGTTTCGTTGAATTCAATATTGGTAGTGAAAAGGTTAAGATATATTCTAGTTACCATAAGCAAAGTAATTTTCGAGTTCAATAACCTGCATGTAATTCTGAACACATCAAACATGCCCTAAATATTCAATAATACACAGACGTAACTTCACAGTACACACGACTACAACATAATTCGAGCAGCAGTTTGACATCAGCACCAAAGAGTGAACCGCCACTAACCAGGACATAATAACTATCACATTCTCATTCAAAGGAGTACTGGTGTCTGTGCGCTTTGACCACATTTGCAATAAACGTAAAGTGGGAGGTCTTTGATATTATTGAAGTTTACCTTTTGATGCTGAATAGAGGAGTAATATGAAATCCTGTTGGTAATAAAGTTATGTTTTTATTTATATGTTTATTTCCATTCCCTTTCTTGAGTTTGGTTACCTAAACGTGGTAAAGGGGTTTACGTATTTTATTAAAAAAGTTTCAATGTAAGTGTGAAGTAAAAGATGATGAATGGAGAAGTATTAATTTAAAAGCTCAAGATAGAGACGACTGGTGTAATCCAACACAGGCCCTTTGCGTTAATAGGCGTAGGGGGAGATGATGATGATGATAACAAAGATATTTCATAAAATTTGTAATAACTTTATCAGTATGTTTCTAAGATGTTCATTACCTACTTAAGGAATTATGGTCAAATTAGCCTCCAAATTGATTAGCTGGCATATATCTTCAATAAATAGAAAAAAAATATCAATATTAACTGATATGACCATTAACAAACCAAGCTTTGTCGCAAAATAATCTCAATATTCTCAATAATTTCGTTTCCTCTCATAATCATGATTATTCCTTCAGAAAAAATCTTCCTGAACCAAAATAGATTAATGTGAATTATCGTAATTAATTCATCATAATAATACAACTTAATTAGAGAAACATACCAAGGGATAATACAAGATTTTCCCCTCTTAAAATCAATAACCTTTGAGAGGGAATAAACACCTACTTGCCCATGAAGATAAAACAATCATGAAATACAGTAATAATACACGGATAATTAGAAACATAGACTGTAAAATCAAAACTGATTTGCTTCTGTAAGTAATATATATATATATATATATATATATATATATATATATATATATATATATATATATATATATATATATATATATATATATATACATATATATATATGTTTATATATATGTAAATATACATACATAATATATATACATATATATATATACATATATATATATATATATATATATATATATATATATATATATATATATATATATATATATATATGT
>NC_090744.1:2680631-2688131 GCF_036898095.1 Palaemon carinicauda
TCCTATTTTTCTTCTAGTGCTGTACCCGACCCGGCTGCCGGCCTCATAGGCCGGCAGCCGGGCGGGTGTAGTCATCAGGTTCTTTTGCTGCCGGCTGGCATCGGTCTTGTACCTTTGCCGGCCGGCTAATGTCAGCCCTTGTCTGCCGGTCACCAAGAGTGTGGCCGGCAGCTGGGTACTACCTTGTGTAGTTGCCGGCCGGCAGCCATTGCCGGCCGACATTGGCCATTGCCGGCCGACATTGGCCATTGCCGGCCGACATTGGCCATTGCCGGCCGACATTGGCCATTGCCGGCCGACATTGGCCATTGCCGGCCGACATTGGCCATTGCCGGCCGGCAGTAGCTGCCGGCCGGCATATGCATTTGAACCAGAGTTCTGCTGCCTTATAGCTGTTTAGTAGTATACTTTATAGCTAGTTATGGTGTGTGCCGGCCGGCAAGTGCCGGCCGGCACGTATCCTCCTATACTGTACTAGTATTCTTCAGTATAACATATACAGTAAGAAGAAAACTATGGTATGGGTTTTGGTACAGCACTGTGTGTTCTAACACTTTTGTGTTTTCTTGCACAGTCCTTTGCTGTTGCCCTGCAGATAGGAAAGTGAGTTCTTTCCTGTCTATTATCCAGGATTTTGAAATCATTGCTTAGGTGTGAGCTTCACCTGTTCCCTCTGGAAACCTTGCATTGGTTACTCTAGAAGAGATTAACCATTTGATTTTATTATCTGGAAGGCTGCAACAATGGGTTGTGAGGGAAACACAAGTGTGTGTCTTTCCTTTATGAATTGTTATGCTATACTATGCATATCCAGTGATACATAGTTCACTTGATACTCATGGAAATTTCTTCTCTTTACAGGAGGACCCTCCGAAGTGCGGAAATGTTTTCTGCAACGTCCGCAGCAAGAACCTCTGCGGACATGAGTTTTGTAGGAGACACGCAGCATGCGCTGTCTCCAAGGATGATCTCCAGTATTGGGACCCTCAGGTATGTACTGTGTGCACTAATCTGATTACTGAGGCTTTTTATTCCCCTAGGACGGCGGAATCAAGGGATATAGCAAGGGAGAAGCTTCGTACCTGGGTAAGGGGCTTCCAAAAGAACACCTCTGGCCCTTATCTTCCAAGTGAGAAGATGAGGGCGTATCTTTTTCCTAAGGCATCAGCTGATGCAGTGATTCCCCAGCCTCAAGAGGAGATCCCCCAAGGTCAGATCCAGATGGATGCTGAAGTCGCGGTTGCGATGCAAGACATCCAGTTAGATGACAGGATGTCTGACGTGGACAAGCGTTTGGAAGAAGACCTCCTGGCAGAAGGCCAGGATGAAGTTCAAGCCCCGGACGTCGTAGAGGAAGAGGTCGACGAGGTGTCGGCTACTCCGGTTCAGATTCTGGAGCCTATTCCCTCAACATCGGCCGGTCTCCCAGTAGAGCTGGGACAGGCCCTCTCTTCGATTGTTGGAATGATCCAACAAATGCAGAAGGAGAATCAGGAGAAGGCGGCTGCAATGGAACTGCGGATGCAGTGCCTTGCAGAATCACATGGGCCCCGGAAAAGGCTTAATGTGAAAGACCTTCCCTTGTGCTCAGATGCTAACCCATGGAGGTATGCTGAGCACATGCCGATGACGACTGGAAAGATCGTCATCTCGGATAAGCTGGGTTCAGTTCCCCTAGAGGAGGTGGAATTCTGGCTCAGCAAGGCATCATATCCGGACTGTTATTTCCGGCTGAGGAAGGAACCAGCTTCAAAGGAGGAGACAGAGCCAAAGGAGGTCATAGTGATGGACCATGCTAAGGCTCAAGCTCTACTTTCATCCTCGATGAAGGAGAGGGGCTTCTCTAACTCGAAGGTAGCTGCATTGAGCAAAAAGCTCCCTTCCTTTGTGTCCTCTCCTGCTGGAGCCTTCCCCTTTCTACAGAAAGGGTTTGCGGCTGTCCTAAAAGCAGTCGAGGCTGGCAAGCATTGCCCCTCCCTGGAGGAGTGTAAACCCTTGTCGCTGGCCCTGCCTATGGACCACAAAGACTGGAAGGACGTCCATCTGACGTTCTCAGTGGGAAAGTTGGAGGCTGATATTGCCGGACGGCAATTCGGCGAGGACCTCCCCAAGCTGTCTGACTTTCTTTTGCGAAGAGAGTTCGAGACAAAAGAAAGACTGGCTGCCTCAATGTCTCTTCAGACTACTCTTGAGACGATGGCAAGTGACCCCAAGGTCCATGAAATGTTCATGGTGGTGGCTAAGACTCACCTAGCCTCGGTGACGAAGGACCTTTATGGCTTCGTCAAGGCGAGGAGAGCTTGTAGGAAGTTCGTGTTCACCGGGGCTACGGTGAGGCACGAGCCAAGGAAGTTAATCTCCTCCAACATTTGGGGAAAAGACCTTTTCCCTACCGATGTGGTCAAAGAAGTTGTTGATAAGGCTGCTGTGGAGAATAGAAACCTTCTCCAGAAGTGGGGCCTGGCTATCAAAAGAAAGTCTTTCCCGGATGAAGGTCCTCAACCAAAGAGGAAGAATATGAGGACTAGGCTACCGTCTCGGCCAGCCAAGCCCTCTAGACAGCAACAGCAACTGCAATTGCCATTGCCTCCAGTGCCCCAGATGGTGGCACAAACCCCGACCACTTTTCAGTGGGTACCCCAGGCTGTGCCGAGTCAGTCCACAGCATTCACCCCAACGTTCGAAGGACAGTCTTCTTCCTTCGAGCAAAGCCTAGAGGAGCAGAGGCTCGTCTAGGCGCCCCTCAAAGGGAAGGGGATTCAGGGGTGGTCGTGGTCAGGGAGGCAAGACCTCAGGACGGCAGTCCAAGTGAAATGATACCGGTAGGAGGGAGACTGATGAAATTTTGGGATCGTTGGACCTTTGATCCCTGGGCCCACAGCCTACTCAAGAATGGACTGGGCTGGAGCTGGTACAGCAATCCACCCCCGTGCCTTCGGTTTTTCCAACACTCCACCCCCGTTCTGGAGGAGTACGTTCAAGAACTGTTGGAGAAAAAGGTGATCCGAAAGGTGAAGTCCATCAAATTCCAAGGGAGGCTGTTTTGTGTTCCCAGGAAAGACTCGGAAAAGCTCAGAGTCATTCTGGACTTGTCGCCACTCAACAAGTTCATAGTGAATTGCAAATTCAAAATGCTAACACTGCAACACATAAGGACCTTACTGCCCAAGAGGGCAAACTCAGTCTCTATAGACTTGTCAGACGCCTATTGGCACATTCCAATCAGCCGTCGACTCTCCCCCTACCTAGGGTTCAGGCTACAACGGAGACTATACGCCTTCAGAGCCATGCCATTCGGGCTAAACATAGCCCCAAGGATTTTCACGAAGCTGGCAAGCGCAGCTCTCAAACAATTACGCCTAAAGGGAATTCAGGTAGTAGCCTAACTGGACGACTGGCTGGTGTGGCCAGCATCCGAGACAGAATGCTTGCAAGCTTCCAGTCAAATGATCCAGTTCCTAGAGTACCTAGGCTTCAAGATCAACAGAAAAAAGTCTCGACTTTCTCCATCTCAAAAGTTCCAGTGGCTGGGAATCCACTGGGACCTTTTGTCACACCGTTTCTCCATCCCGGCGAAGAAAAGGAAGGAGATAGCGGGTTCTGTCAAGAGACTTCTAGATTCCGAAAGGATATCAAGACGCGAACAGGAGAGGGTACTAGGCTCTCTCCAGTTTGCTTCGGTGACAGACCCAGTGCTAAGAGCACAGCTAAAGGATGTAACCGGAGTTTGGAGAAGGTATGCATCAAACGCGCGAAGAGATCTGAGAAGACCAGTGCCGCCTCGGCTACGTACTCTTCTCAGGCCTTGGTCCCAAGCCAGACATCTAAAGAAGTCGGTTCTTCTTCAGCCACCTCCCCCGTCGATGACGATTCACTCAGACGCCTCAAAGGAGGGATGGGGAGGTCACTCTCATCGGAAAAAAAGTCCAGGGGACTTGGTCCAAGCTATTCAGGACCTTTCACATAAACTTTCTAGAAGCTATGGCAGTGCTCCTTACCTTAAAGAAAGTCTCCCCGCGTCACTCGATCCACATAAGATTGGTGATGGACAGCGAGATGGTTGTGAGATGCTTGAATCGACAAGGGTCGAGGTCACCACCTCTCAACCAGGTGATGTTGGCCATTTTCCGATTGGTGGAAAAGAAGAAGTGGTACCTGTCGGCAGTTCACCTTCAAGGAGTCCGCAACGTGACAGCGGACGCTCTATCCAGGTTCACACCGATAGAGTCGGAATGGTCCTTAGACGCAGGATCATTCTCCTTCATTCTGAATCAAGTCCCAGAACTGCAGATAGACCTCTTTGCGACGAAAGACAACAAGAAGTTGACCCTGTACGTGTCCCTGTACGAGGACCCCTTAGCGGAAGCAGTGGACGCGATGTCCCTCGACTGGAACAGATGGTCCAGGATTTATCTGTTCCCCCCTCACAACCTTCTGTTGAGGGTCCTCAACAAACTGAGATCCTTCAAGGGGGTGGCGGCAATAGTGGCCCACAAGTGGCCGAACAGCATGTGGTTCCCCTTGGCGTTGGAACTACAGCTGAAGTTTGTGCCGCTACCACATCCAGTTCTGACCCAGCGAGTCCAGAAGTCGACTGTCTGCGCTTCATTACAGAAAACCCGGACCCTGCAGCTCATGATTTTCTCTCCCTTGCGGTGAGAAAGCGTTTCGGGATTTCGAAAGCCAGCATAGACTTTTCAGAGTAATATAAGTGCAAATCGACTAGAAGGCAATATGAGTCATCTTTGTAAAGGCGAAGAATCCGCAGGAGATCTCGACAGACTTCTGCTTATCTTTCCTCATCCACCTCCATGGTCAAGGGTTGGCAGCTAACACGATTTCAGTGTGTAAGTCTGCTTTGATGAGACCCATTTTATATGCCTTCCAGATCGACCTAGGTAACGAGATCTTTAATAAAGTTCCGAAAGTCTGCGCTAGGCTCAGACCTTCAGCACCTCCAAAGCCCATTTCATGGTCTTTAGACAAAGTTCTTCATTTCGCCTCCCTGTTGAGCAATGAAGAATGTGCGTTAAAGGATTTGAAACAAAAAGTTATTTTCCTATTTGCACTCGCTTCCGGGGCCAGGGTTAGTGATATCGTAGCCCTCTCGAGAGAGGCAGGTCGTGTTGAGTTCCTGGATGGGGGAGAACTGAACCTGTTTCCGGATCCTACGTTTCTCGCCAAGAATGAGTTACCCACCAACAGGTGGGGTCCCTGGAGAATCTGCCCTCTGAAAGAAGATGCATCTCTATGTCCAGTAGAATGCCTAAAGGTTTATCTTCGTAGAACTTCAGACTTCAAGGGTGGTCAGCTATTCAGGGGAGAAACATCAGGCTCAAATTTATCTCTGAATCAACTCAGAGCGAAAATCACATATTTTATTCGCAGAGCGGATCCTGACAGTACACCCGCAAGTCACGATCCGAGGAAAGTTGCCTCATCCCTAAATTTCTTTAATTGTATGGACTTTGAACATCTCCGTTCATACACTGGCTGGAAGTCTTCCAGAGTGTTCTTTCGCCACAATGCGAAGCAAGTAGAGGAACTAAAGAGATCTGTGGTAGCAGTGGGTCGTGTGGTTAACCCTACTGTTTAACTCTACGAGGAACAGTGGTCTTAATTGGGACGATTAAGTCCAGGGTGTGTGTGTAGGTACATACCGTACTACAAACTAAATGAGGGCACCGAGTGCCCACATAGACTGTTCCTTTTTCAAAGGTGAACCTAGCATAAGTGCAGACATGTGTGCCGAGCGTTTCTAACGATAATGTGATTGATTTGTAATACAGACTTTTATGACTTGATACCTCGGTATCTTAAAAAAGTGGCATTTGATGTTTTTTCTTTCAGATAAACAAGTTCTGTTTATTATCATACTTATGCTTAAAGTTTTGGGTTATTCTCTTTTAATATATATATATATATATATATATATATATATATATATATATATATATATATATATATATATATATATATATATATATATATATATATATATATATATATATATATATATATATATATTTATATATATATATATATATATAATTGTTGTTAACCTGTCTATTTATTGTCTGTCAATAAACTTGTTCTTGAGAACCTTGCGTCTCTTTCACCTGTGTCAATTTATTGGTATAAATGAGCATTTATTCTATGTACCTGATCTGGGATAATTCTAATAGAATTGTTCTTTTATGCAAGCTATGTTGCATTGGTTTATGAAGTCCCCTAACGGGAGGACTCCGTCCCATAAAGGGACGAGGGCGGTTTTATTAGTTTCTTCCTATGCGGATATAAACCTTTGTCCAATACAAGTATTGTGCGGATTACTGGTCAATATTACATATTGACGCAGTGGTTCTTTACAAACTATGCTTTACTTAATATAGGGCGAGACCACTATATTAGCTTGCCTGGTATTCATACATAGGTATATGTACTCTTCGAGACTTTTCCAGAGTCTAGTAGGACTCTTCCCTGTTGGGGGCAGGAAGCTCTAACATGGTTTATAGTTAGTTGAAAAGATGTATAACGGTAACATCTTAGGTCGCTAGGTCTAGTCGACCCGGAAAAATTACCTCCGGGGAGTACGGCACGTTCTGAGAATCCACAGATACAGTAATGCTCTGGTATACTTCCGTCAGGACGACATGGCTTGAGCCCAAAAAACGGATTTTGAGCGAAGCGAAAAATCTATTTTTGGGTGAGATGGCCATGTCGTCCTGATGGACCCGCCCTTGCCTTTCTAAGAAAGGGCTGTAGGACCCCTCCCTACATACAGTATCTGTAGCACCTCGTGTACGCTACAAGGAATACAGATGGCGCCAGGATTGGCGCCAGGTACGCTTACGAATCGGGAGATAAGGAGCCTTGGGAGCGGCTCCCCCTTTTTCTTTCCCGAATTCGTTTCTTGCCAATTGCCCCCTGTGAGACGAAATCTCTGTTCGGGATGCAGATTGCCATGTGGTGTGTCAAGAATACGTTCTCTGATATGTCGCGATATCCCTTTCAGGAGGGATATTCGCTCTAGGAGTTAGAATTCTGGTACCTTAAGGTAAATTCTCTGGGAATATCGCCGTAGTTGTAATATACCCTAGGAAGCTACCCTATAGGAACCTCCATCAGGACGACATGGCCATCTCACCCAAAAATAGATTTTTCGCTTCGCTCAAAATCCGTTATATATATATTGCGTGTGTTGTGTGTGTATGTACTCTGCCTTTAATTATCCAGGATAAATTTAGCGCATTAATATTTATCAATGGCGCATGGATACTGAATCATTATGTATATTTATACCAATAAAATAGAATACCATACAACAGTATAAAATCTACCTTACCTAGTTAATCAACACTATTTGAAATCTTCCATATCAACTATATCAACTATATTTTAGTTTACAAATTTATTTTCCTCAGACATAAAAAACTGTTTCATCCAAGTTAGCTCTTTCAAACACTTGTAAAGCAGCTGTGTTTTTTTTTTTTATCATTA
>NC_090744.1:2693131-2705631 GCF_036898095.1 Palaemon carinicauda
GCACCACTTCTCACCAGGGTATTACTACGTGGTCTCTCCCCTACTGCAGGAACGGGAAGAGGTGGGTGTTACTATATATATTGTGACGGGCCGAGAGAGGGTTGTGAACTCAAAGGCAGGATGCAATCAACTGAGTTGTTTATTAAGAAACACTCTCCTCTATACACAAAACCTCAAGGCAACAAGACATAACATGTTCGAGAGACAGACAATGTTACAGAGCAAAACCGGAGACATGATCATTAAGGTTCTTTTTAGTGCGAGGGAAGAGTGCAGATACAAGCATAATATATACAAAATAATTATGTACAATTGTGTGACACACGGTTGGTACATGGCTCCCCCCCCTAAAAATGACATACTGTACATGTTAAATAGGGCGCCCTGATCTAGAGAGGCGAACTGTAGGCGGGTCATCTAGCAGGAGATAAGCAGGTTTTAGACGATCAATGGAGACCCAGTCTTCTTTGCCCCGAATGTTTAGTAGGAATGCTTTCAGACTGCGTCGGATCACAAGGAAAGGGCCCGTGTAAGGGGGCGTTAGTGGTGGCTTGCTAGTGTCATTGCGCAGGAAGACGTGACTTGCAGAGTGCAAGTCCGTTGGTATGTGATGCTTCGCTGGGGGCTTGTAAGTCTGGCGGCATGGAGTAAATTTTCCCACGACGAGACGTATGCGCTGGAGATCGTCGGAGGAGGTTGTAGAAGGAAAAAATTCGGCAGGGACGACCAACGGGTTGCCATACACCATTTCAGCTGCTGAGACGTCGAGGGCGTCTTTAGGAGTGGTCCTTAATCCCAGGAGGACCCAGGGAAGCTGAGTAAACCAGTTGCAATCCTTGCAGCAGGACATCAAAGCTGCTTTGAGGGTGCGATAAAAACCAGCGGGGTTGTAGGCCGTTGCCTGATGTAGGGTGATACCCAGGAGATTCGCTAATGACGTCCACAATTGAGAGGTGAAAGTGGTTCCCCTGTCAGAAGTAATATGCTCAGGGATACCGCATCTTGAAATCCATCCAGAGAGTAAGGCAGATGTACATGAGGCGGACGTTGCAGTTTCCATGGGAATGGGTTCAGGCCAACGAGTGGAGCGGTCGATGACGGTAAACAGGTAACGATGTCCTTGTGATGTGGGTAGGGGGCCTACAACGTCGACGTGAATGTGTGCGAAACGACGCTGAGGTTGAGGAAAGGTGCCCACTCCTGAATCCGTGTGTCGATGTACTTTGGAAGTTTGGCAAGAAGTACAGGCGCGGACCCAATCCTTAGCATCCTTAGAAATGCCGTGCCAAATGAACTTTGCCTTCAGCAGCTGTGCAGTAAAACGGCACGAGGGATGTGAAAGGCCGTGAATGAAATCAAACACCAGTCGGCGCATGGGAGCAGGAATCCAAGGTCGTGGTCTACCAGTACTGACGTCACAGAGGAGGGTGGTGTTGGAGTCTTCGAGGGGAAAGTCTTCCCAACGGAGGGACGTGCAGGATATCCTACAAGCTTGATACTCTGGATCCTGTCATTGGGCTTCAGCCAGGGCGTTGTAATCCAATCCTAGTTGAATGGCAGCCAACGTGTTTCTTGACAGGGCATCGGCAACGGGATTCATTTTCCCAGGGACGTATTGGAGGGTGCAATTGTATTCAGCCACGGCGGAGAGATGTCGGCGTTGACGGGCGAACCAGGCGTCAGACTGTCGAGTGAAGGCGTGCACCAGAGGCATGTGGTCTGTGCAAATGACGAAGGGCGTACCTTCTAAGAAATGGCGAAAGTGACGGACAGCCAAGTGCACCGCCAGCAATTCTCGATCGAAGGTAGAATAACCCGATTCTGCCTTGGACAGTTTTCTGCTGAAGAAGGCCAATGGGCGGGGCGAGCCTTTGACCACCTGCTCGAGTACTGCACCAATAGCGACGTCGCTGGCATCGGTGGAGAGAAGGAGAGGGGCGTGTGGGATATGAAAAGTGAGAGCCGCAGCAGTTGATAGGGCCTTCTTTGCATTGCAGAAGGCTGCTTCTTGAAGGGGACCCCACTTCAGGTCCTTTGGCTTGCCCTTGAGGGAGGCGTATAGTGGAGCAAGAGTGGCGGCAATGGCTGGCAGAAAACGGTGATAATAGTTGATCATGCCCAAGAATTCTAGCAGAGCTTTGACGGTCGAGGGCGCGGGGAAGTTCTGAACTGCTGCTACCTTCTCAGGGAGGGGATGAACTCCTTCAGGAGTGATACGGTGCCCTAAGAACGACACTTCGTTGGCGCCAAAGGTACACTTGTCGTACCGGACTACAAGGCCGTTTTGTTGCAGGCGGTCGAGCACGATGCGCAGGTGACGGAGGTGTTCCTCTTTTGAGGAGAACACAAGTATGTCGTCCACATAACATACACAGAAAGGGAGGTCCCCTAAGATGCCATCCATGAGACGCTGAAACATTGCCCCAGCATTACGTAGGCCAAAACAGGAGTAATTGAAGGTGTATGTACCAAACGGAGTGGTGATGGCGGTCTTGGGGATGTCTTCTGGGTTCATAGGCACCTGGAAATACCGCTTCTGGAGGTCGAGCGTAGAGAAAACCTTCGCTTTGTGCAGGTAGGAGGTCACGTCAGCAATATTTGGGAGGGGGTAGTGATCCGGTTCTGTTTGCATGTTCAGGCGCCTGTAATCCCCGCATGGACGGAGGGAGCCGTCTTTCTTCAGAACGATGTGTAAGGGTGACGACCATGGGCTGGAGGCCTTTTGACAAAGGCCCATTTCCTCCATTCCGGCGAACGTCTGTTTGGCGACTGCTAATCGTTCCGGTGACAGACGTCTGAATTTTGCGAAGACTGGGGGTCCCGTCATCTTGATATGGTGATAAATACCGTGCTTGGCAGGAACCGTGGGCGTTTGGCGAAGTTCTGGACGGAAAACTTCCGGGTACGACGTGAGGAGGTGGGCGTAGGCATCCAGGGGAGCGATGATGTGGAGAGCGAGGTTAGAGGGGGCGGGTTGAAGAGGTGTTGACAAGTACGAGTCTGCGTTGACCAATCGTCGGTGGGCGACATCGACCAGAAGATGGAAATGAGAGAGGAAATCCGCACCGAGGATTGGCATTGTGACGTCAGCAACGAGAAACTTCCAATTGAATTTACCGTTTCCGAACGATAATGTGAGGTTCTCGTAACCGTAGGTGGGTATCGCAGATCCGTTGGCAGCTACCAAGAGGACGTCGGCAGATGTAGACAGACTACGTCGTGCCTTGAAGAGTTTCCTTGGCAAAAGAGAACGACAAGCACCCGTGTCTACCAAAAATCGCACGCCCGTTCCTGCATCCTGTAAAAAGAAAAGATTAGAAACATGGGAGGCCACCGCCACAAGCGATGGCCTACTTGCACGTTTTTTGGCCAATGACAATCCTTGGCACATTTCTTCGCGGTTGCCCCGAATCTGAAGTGGTAGTAGCAAAACTGCAGCGGATGGGAGGTAGTAAGTGGCTGTAGAAGTCGTTCGTTGGGGCGCGAGCGATTGGTGGGTGGTGGGCGGCTTTGTCGCTGCTTCAGCACGTCACGGGGTAGGCGTGTATGTCCTACGGCATTCATGTCAGCTTCGGTTGACGTTGAATAGGCATCCTTGTCGTCAGGGGTGGAGGCGTTGATGGAGGTCTTGAAGTGGCTGTCCATAAGGGCGTCTGCTTTGGTCATCAAGTCCTTTATGGGTAAACTATCGACATCGGGTATGGCAGCGCGTACAGGTTCGGGTAAACTGCGTATCCAAAGGGCACGAAGTAGGTTCACCTCATGAGGAGAGCCGTCTGCGGCAGGTTGAAGGCGAGCGATACTGGTCATTTCCCTGAGGGTAAGCGAAGCCCTTTGGTCCCCCAACGGTTGTTGCGAGAGCTGAAAAAGCTTTGCTAGACGGGCGGCTGGCGACGGCGAGTACTGCTGCAGAAGTTATGTTTTGAGGGCATCATACGCTATTGGGGTGTCTCCTTGTTCACAAAGCCAGTCGGATATTTCTGGGAAGGTGTCATCGGGTATCGCCGCGAGAACATAATCCGCTTTGGTGGTTGAGCGAGTCACGACCCTGATACGAAACTGGACTTCTGCGCGCTGAAACCAAGCAAACACCTCTCCGCTGGCAAACGATGAAAGTTTGAATGGAGCGGCCGCAGCACCAACTGCCGTAGAGTCCGCCATAGTACCAACGATGAAGGGGCGAGGGGGTGGGGGTGGAAGGCGGTGGGAGCGAGTCGACTTCCGGGGTCACCAATGTGACGGGCCGAGAGAGAGTTGTGAACTCAAAGGCAGGATGCAATCAACTGAGTTGTTTATTAAGGAACACTCTCCTTTATATACAAAACCTCAAGGCAACAGAACATAACATGTTCGAGAGACAGACAATGTTACAGAGCAAAACCGGAGACATGATCATTCAGGTTCTATTTTGTGCGAGGGAAGAGCGTAGATACAAGCATAATACTTACAAAATAATTATGTACAATTGTGTGGTTGGTACAATATATATATATATATATATATATATATATATATATATATATATATATATATATATATATATATATATATATATATATATATATATATATATATATATATATATATATATATATATATATATATATATATATATATATATATATATATATATATATATATATATATATATATATATATATATATATATATATATTAGTGTGCTACTTTTATAAGCACACATTGAGTATGTGTTGTTTAAGATGTTAAGTCTTGATAATGAAGTTCATCTTATTAGCTTTAAAAAGTATTTATTCTCTAAAAAAAACAGAGTTAAACATCTCCATCATAGGAGTGGAGCTGGTTTGGTCGGATGACCAATTCAGGTGAAGTATAGATATGAACTGCTTAAATTATCGATATCACAGATATCGTATGCTTAGTTGTCGTAGCATTCAAACACAATATGGGAACTGTTACATTCTTTCTCGGAAGACATCTGCATCCGGTGACGACACAATCTTTCACACACTGATGCATTGGTGTTGAAGTTTCAGAAAAATGTTACATTGCCGAGGCTGCATAGTGCATCCTGTTTATGATTTTATATGACTACAGCAAATCTCACGCTAGCATCTTCATCCAAAAGGACATATTACGTCATGTGTTTAAAAAATGTAATAACAAACTATTTCATTTATTACATTAGCTCGGCCAGCTATCTCAATTTTTAAAAAAAAAAATTAACAACAAGCCAAAACATGTTTACTAGGTGTGACTGGACATATGTATTATTCTTTGTTTAACTTTAGCCATAAGCAAATGAGGAAGAATGTCCAAATAGGCATATCAAAAAATAATAACAATAATGCATATGAAAAGATATTACCAAAGCAAAGAAAAAAAAATGCATGATAAATACAGATCATATATATGGTACATTGCTAGCAAATGATTATATGGTACCAAAAAAAAATACTGTTATACATATGATTCGGTAACTTGTTAAAGAATAATTGTTACCTTTGTCAGAAACATAGATTAACACAATACGGTAACTAATAAAAATATTTGTTACCTTGGTAAAGATTCAATTTTAGTGCACAAACACGAATTCCTGGTACGTACACGTACCATGGTTTCGTATATATATATATATATATATATATATATATATATATATATATATATATATATATATATATATATATATATATATATATATATATATATATAGGGCTGATATATTTTATTAGATGCCCATAGATTCTGTTATTTATTATTTTTTTTCTCTTTTCTTTTAACATTCCGGCTTATATATTTTATTAGATGCCGAGAGAAAAAATGATTTAAATCTTTTTAAATGTTTTTTTTTTTAAATGTACTTTTAACAATGCAAAGTTCAAAAATTTCCTCAATTACATATTACTAGCATACTAACAGCTTTTCGTACAAACTCAATTTCCTAAACATTTTACTCCTTTAGCGAATGAGGTGGCCACTTCAAACGGCTTAAAACTGAATTAAATAAGGAGTTTTGTCTGGACATGGCGAAACCTTCTGTTTTAGCTTCCTGCTGTACCGTAACCTACGCCAAACAAGGATGTTCACGGCGATAAATATCATCACCGTGATGCCTAATCCTGCTAGTAGTATGGGGTGAAGAATTTCCTTATAAGTCGGTGACAGGTGGTCCATCTCGGTCAATTTCATCAACCGCTTGGCAACCTGTTGATTGTACGGGAGAGGTAGTGCTGGCATTGTAGATGTCCACGTGAAGTTCGCGAAGTAGGCTCGTTCCCTGATGAGTGTCCTTAGACCAGTCACCATGGAATTAGGGGAAGTACCGATACAACCATCTGCTGCAACAAAGATGTGGGCGAATGACGTGGATCTGTCAGGGCATGAGACATTGAAGCCGTCCTTGTCGTATCATATCCACGAGCCATTGTTCAGTCTGCAATTGAACTCATTATTGTCAAAGGGATAAAGCTTATCCAGACAATTTTCACTTGTATGGGAGAGAGCACCTTCTAGCACTATACCTAACTTGCATAAATCCATCAAGTTTTTATGGAATTCAAATGAGTCAGCTGTACATATTTTTCTATCCATTGCGTCTGAACAGTGAGTTAATTGATTTAAGTCTTTAATGACCGTATATGTTTCCTTGTCTGGGGAAATCAATACGTGTCCTGTCAAACTGGATATTACTGGATTTGAGTGATTCGTCATGAAAGTCGGAAATGGTGATATCCTTTAAGATTGCCAGGCATCAGAAGAATCAAAGGGAATTGTAATCCTAATCTTGTTATTATCAACGCTTACTATAATTAGGCTGTAATAAAATTCTAACCTACGTTCGCCTAACAAAGGAACATAGCCTAGTTTATCCCTTCCGTTCTCCAGAATTAGCTTTAAGTAATTTATAGGCAACAAATGGGGCGACAGTACACCTTTAGTTGCTAACGTGATAGCTTCTACATAATCCTTGGATTTCTCAATGAAATGTGCAATTCTGTTATATATATGATCTATCTTTGAATCATAATACGTTAACGTTGCCAACAAATCCTGTACTTCCATAATCTGAATGATATTATTTGAATGTTCATTTACTAAATCCATAATTTGATTGATTGAAGCTAACTGATTCCTTAGGTCTGACATAATCAATTCATCTTCATGAGTCAAGAACTCAATTTTCTTATTTTGATTACTAATCTTAAGACGATTGGAAATTCCTAAACCTAAACTTGCAATAGACCCAAAGATGTTTAATGCAGAATAAATAAACGGATTTCGTCTTTCTTTATATTCGTGTCCTACAGTCCACACCAATAGGTCTAAGCCAAAGATCCTGTCTCATAAGTCTTATTTTTCAAGTCATCAGATAGCATCTCTGCAACTTTTAATGTTGATCCAAGCAAACTCTCTGTAGTCAAATGAAAATGTCTTCTATGCAACTCATCCAATGAGGCAGAAAACCTTGAAATGGCGGTTCTTAAGCTAGTGACATAATTCTCTGGAAGAAAAATTGCTTGCATATTCACTTCTACAACTACGTTGCTCGATGTAATAAAAACGTCTTCTTGTCTTTCAACTATAGTGCCATATTTAAAATCTATACTTTTAGTTTTAGAGCTCATCCCACACGAGAAAAATGTCTGAGCGAACAATATCACTCCCAACAACAAAAAATTCATCTTGGAAACCTGTAACGAGAAAAATACATGTAATTACTCCTGTATTAAGAAGAAAACTTTTAATCACATAAAATAAAAAAAAATTACCCTCACTTCTTTCCCTCTCTTTTTTTTGTTTTTTTTTTGTTTTTTTTTTTTAAATTTCTTATGTGAGTCAATGGTGCTATTCTCTCATCCGTGGGTTGGGATACGTTTTGAACTCTAAACCTATTGGCCGTTAATGTTTCCAAAATGTTAAATAGGCCTTCAAACTTAGGTGTTAGTTTATAATTGAGTCCTTTACGCACATTGATTTGTATATAAACGTTATCACCCACAGTATACGTTTTAGTTGGCTTCGCTATTTTATCATGATTCCTTTTCATTATGATTTGTGATTCTTCTAAATTCTTTCGAAGGATATCATATCGACTTATACTTGCATTTATACATTCTTTTAAAGGATTTGATAGATTAGTTGTAGGCGGTAATACATGGAAAGGCGTTCTAACTGGGGTACCATACAATGCTTCATGCCGTGAAATTTTAATTGATATATGATATGAATGATTCAGAGTACTCAGTGCCGCCGGTATTGCAATATCCCAGTTGGGGTCTGATCCCCCTAGTGTTACTCTTAATATATTTAAAATCTCCTATTTGCTTTTTCCACTAGCCCATTTGACTCTGGGTGATATATCATGGTATTTATTTTTTTTATGTTGAGGAATTCACACAATGAGGTAAGAAAGTGATCATTAAATTCACCACCCGAGTCTGAGATTATCATGTGTGGAATTCCATGTTTACAAATGTAACACTCGTAAAACTTCCTAGCGCATTCAATCGCAGTTTTAGTTTTAAGCGCTATTAGTTCTGTATATCGAGTTAAAGCATCTATAATTACTAAGAGGTGCTTATTTCCTCTATCTGACTCGTAAAATCCTGTTAATAAATCTAAATGTATTCTTTCAAAGGGTTGATTGGGCACGGGATAAGCCCCTAGGCTGACAGGTGTTTTCGTATGCCCTTTGTTTTCCTGACATGTGCGGCAATTAGCTATGTGTCTTTTAATATCTGTAAGCATCGTATGCCAATAAAACAATGATTTGGCTTTCTGTGACATTAATGAGAACCCCGGGTGTCCATGTAATGGATTTGAATGCAACCAATTCTGGACAGTGGAAATAAGTGAGATTGGTACTACTACCTGGTCGTTAGTTACATGTGGTGTATTGCGGGTTTTCCTTGTCACAGTCCTACACAGAATATTATCTTTGATTATATAATTCTGCTGCTTATACTTTATATATCCCTTTTCCTTATGATTGCCTTTCAAAGCATTTATAATTGTTTCTATTTTCTGATCTTTTCTTTGCTCAGTCTGTAATAATTCAGCGCTCCAGCCTAAATCTTCTTGTTCAAATATCGTTTTAACAATAGGCATGGATGTTGATATATCTATTAATTCAGCTAAAGGCTCTGTACAAGATGACACGGGGTTGCGTGATAATGCATCCGCAATGATATTTGCTTTCCCAGGTAAATACCCGATTCTTGCGCCAAAATCTGGAATGATCAAATGCCACCGAGTTCGTTTAGGGCTGTGGTTGAAGCCTTTAAAGAACTCGGTTAGTGGTTTATGGTCAGTAAGAACCTTAACGGGATAGCCGTAAATTATGAACTTAAAATGCACTAGTGAATTAACAATAGCTAGCCTTTCCTTGTCTATTACTGCATACTTACTTTCGGAAGTTCTCAATTTTCGAGAATAGAAAGCTATCGGGAAAAATTGTTTATCATATTGCTGAAGCAATACCCCTCCTACTCCTAAGTCTGAGGCGTCTGTTGCAATGAAGAATTCCTTACCGAAGTCAGGAAATTTTAAGATAGGAGAACTACACAGTTCATCTTTCAAGGTATTAAACGCCTGTTGATGTTGCTCAGACCATATGAAATCTACGCCCTTCTTCGTAAGATCAGTTAAAGGAGCGGCTATTATTGAATAGTTGCGTATAAAACGCCTGTAATATCCACTACAACCCAGAAATTGCTGTATTCCCTTGACATTAGTAGGTATGGGAAAATTACGTATAGCCGACACCTTATCATGGACTACTTTAAGACCTTGGCTTGACACCATGAAACCCAAATATATTAATTCTGTTTTGAAAAGTTCACAATTACTAATCTTTACCCTTAAGTTATGTTGTCTTAATCTCTGTAGTACTAGTTCTAACTTACGTAGATGTTCTTCGAAGGTGTTGGAAAAGATTACAAGATCATCCCTATAGGCATGCAATATATTATCCCCTAACAAGTCTCCAAACACTATGTTAATCATTCTTGTAAATGTTATAGGAGCACAACGTAAACCAAAAGGCATCCGTAAAAATTCATAATGTCCCCTGGCTGTGCTGAAGGCTGTGTATGGGATACTATCTTCTTCTATTGATATCTGGTGAAAGCCTTTAAGTAAGTCCAAACTGGTAAAGTATTTATTCTGACCTAACAGAGACAAAATATCGTCAGTACATGGCACTGGGAATCGATCAGGGATTGTCTCCTCGTTTAGACGACGGAAGTCGACGCAGATACGCCATGTTCTATCTTTTTTCGGTACAAATATTAAAGGAAAATTATAAGGGCTGTTTGATTTCCTAATGACTCTTTCTTCCAGCATTTTACCTACTTCATCATTTATTTCATTCTGGAATTTCATAGGGAGTCTGTACGAGGGTATATAGATAACTTTCTGCTTGTCCTTTAACCTTATTTGATGCTCGATCACATCTGTTTTTCCTAAGGATCCATCCGTAGTGGAAAAAACATTATGATATTTAGTTAAAAGTCCAAACATTTTCTGCTGAATTTCTTCGTCTTGAATGTCCTTATTGATTTTATTTTTAATAGATCGCAAAAGGGATTCATCCGCAACTGATTGAGAGTGATTGATTTCAGCAACGGTAAGAATACGATGTTTATAAACTTCTACATCCAAGATATGTTGATTTTTGTGAATTACTAAAGTGTTATTTAAATGATTACAGACTTCAATATTACATTGTTGATGTGAGCCTACTGTATAAATAGCTTGTGTGACAGACAATCCGTTAGTTTTCAAAGTGTCGGAAAGGATTAATATTTCAGATCCCTGAAATGTTTTCTATATTTGCACTATTAAATTTGAAGGTACGTTTGGCTCGATAGATTCCGTGTAAGATGATATTACGGGTGAACGAGAATTCTGCTGGGTCGCGTATATTATTTCTTTATTAGTGAGACAAGTTATTGGTTCTTCTACGTACGTTACGGTTACATTTGTCGTCTCCTTTTTATCCAAAACTGATTTTAAGGTATTAGAAGACTTATAGAATTTCCCTTTGATATACACGCCACACTTGGCAGGGGCTAAGATAATGTTTTGATTTCCCATAGATGGGTATCCTATAATTACAGCTGGATACATATCAATGTTTTGTACAACAACAAATGTATCGGCAAACGTGTGTTACCGACTTTGAATTGAACATGAGTTATGCCTCTGACATTTAATTCATTATTTCCTATACCCGAGAGCCTAACTCCGGATTTTTCAATCGGAAAGTTTGAAAACAACATATGATGTGTCTTCAAATCCATGATATTACGTGGACTACCGGAGTCAAAAAATAACGTAAAGGATTTGTGTTCTAAATTTACAGCATATAAGATTGGTCGTAACTCATTTTGGCTTATTATCGTATGAATTCGTTGCAAATCTACGGGAGCATGCACTGTTTTATTTAATTTGGCCGTGTGTTTCATAGGAAAATCTATTGTCTCTCAATTATCTGATAAAACATTAAATTGATTATTCAATACTATTGATGTTGACATGAATGACCTTGACCCAACATCACTCTCTTCCCCACTGGAGTTAACTATGTGGTATTTGCTTTGCTCTGCACATTCTGAAAATTAGTCTGACCTTGCGAGGTCTGGTTTGACGACCCAGGCTCAGCGATATTCAAAGAAGTGTTTGTTTGCTTTGGACTCTGCACTGCATTGACATTTGGTTGTTTCTTCTTATTATTAAAATGAGGATTTTTCTTTTTATTTCCATATGGAACTGACTGTGGAATTGACTGTGAATTTCTGGGATTCTGTTGTGTCTTACGCGAGTAACATTGATTGTATGAATGTGTCGAACTATTATGAATTGAGCAGAATTTCGTTCTGCAATCCGCGCTTAAGTGACCTTGACGTTTGCAATTATAACACGTCATTCCCGCTACTTGACTATTAACTACATTCACTGTTTGTGGCTTTGATTCATTCTTTGCAAAAACTTGAGTTAACACGGGATCGAGATCTGGACACTTGGACATGTGTTTTTTTATCTGTTTATATACATCCAAATCCGTACTTGCAGGCGTTAACTTTTTATCAAAACACCGCACTAAAGCTTCAGGCAACATAAGTGTCATGCAAGTTAAATACATTAATCGTAAAAAAATCTTTCACCGAGATGTTATCTCTAGTAACCCAAGTGGAATTACCTAAAATGTCTTGATATTCGTTAAGCCTCTCAACTATGAGAGCTGCTCTCTCAATAACATCAAGCCGATTCATAGTGGCTTGATTAAGTGTATTTCTTAACGTTAATACTACATCCAAAGCTTCTTCACCCCCATAGACCGCGCCTAACCTAACTTTGAAATCATCCCAGGTAACTGCTTCTTGAAATGAAACACCTCTTAAATACGCACTCACATCCCCCTTAGAAAAATCTATAAAACTTTTAGCTTCTTGTAATTGTACAAAAGGGTCTACGATTTGTTTGGCATTTAAATGGGCATCGACGGATGAAATCCA
>NC_090744.1:2725631-2743131 GCF_036898095.1 Palaemon carinicauda
ATTTAGAAAGTTTATAAGGTTTTTTATTCATCATAAAGGAAAAACCTATTTGTACATAGGTATAGCTCACTATATAGCAGAAATGCATTAGATATCTTAGTTTCAAATTAATGTCTAAAAAGAACGCCTACAAGAAAGAATTGAATAGAAGTGAAATTTTGGGTGAAGCCAATGGCACAAAATATGTAAGAATTAACTACTTTGGAAATTAAACTCATCATCATAACCAGGTCTATGATTGTAATATCCTGCTTTTGAAACTAAGGTTGTAGCTTAGTAATAATGAAAACGATAATAGTGAAATAGTGAAGTAAAACTGATGTATTTTACATTATACATGATTAAATATTGTTGTGCTATATGTAGATGACATCATAGCGAGGGGTAGATGGAGATGGTTAGGGCATGCTCTTTGCACTCCCTAAGAGAGATTGGTTCACCAAACTCTCAACTGAGCTCCACAAGGCACTTGAAGAGTTTGAAGACCCAGGCCTACATGGCTAAGTAATGTAAAGCATGTAGGAGATGATGAATGGAGAAACATTAATTTAAAAGCTCAAGATAGGGGCAATAGGCATAGGTGCGGATGATGATGATGATGATGATTAAAACTAAAACTACTGATAGCTATTAAATAGATATTCTAATTTTTAATATAGATAGTATATGTCTATAATGAAACAGACCAAATCATAGACATGAGCAAACAGAAACAAATATATGCAAAATACATTGAGTTAAGTTGAGAATTTTACTGCAATTTCCTTATTGATTTAAGCAATCAACCACCCCAAAAAATGCATGTCTTTAAATGCATTCCCCATAAAACAGTGCTTTTAGTGAGATTGAATTTTCAAACACGAATTTATGATAGATATTTTTAACTTATCTCGCTTGTTTGTGTATGCGCATGTGTGTATGCACATTCTTGCATGTGCATGTGTGCTTGCGATATCAAAGGACTTAGAAAGTCTTGCCTTTTTATTACTGAAATGGCTCAGTGAATAAGGAAATCCTTCTTTTGTTGTTTATGTCATTCAGTAATGATAAAGCTTCGTATACATTATTTTAAAAACTGTAATATTCCCTATCATTTGCACTGTTAATTTGATCAGTTTGATGACGGAATATATATATATATATATATATATATATATATATATATATATATATTTATATATATATATATATATATATATATATATATATATATATATGTATATATATATATGTATATATATATATATATATATATATATATATATATATATATATATATATATATATATATATATATATATATATATATATATTTATATATTTATATATTTACATATATATATATATATATATATATATATATATATATATATATATATATATATATATATATATAAAGGAACTCAAAAGTGCAAAAAAGATTAATAAATACCTATCCATTTATAAAGTTTACAACCAAACTTCTTATTACTATCTTTGAAAGTTCTCGAAATTATGGAGCAATATGTTATGAAAATGAGGTTTTTTCCGCAAGAAGAAATTTATTTTTCGTGACATAAGACTCAAACCTCAATGTATATGGAGAGTGGCTCATCTTTATTGACAAAGTCTTTGAAGGGGAGTAGATACACAGTATTCTATCGTATTTCTCTTCCTCTTATTTTGTTAAGTTTTCATAGTTTATATAGAAAATATTTATTCTAATGTTGTTTTTTGTTCAAAAATAAACTTTTTCCTTGTTTCCTTTCCTCACTGGGCTATTTTCCTTGGCCTTATAGCATCAGGCTCTTCCAGCTATGGTTGTAGCTTAGCAAGTAATAATGATAATAATAATAATCATAATAATAATAATCATAATAATAATACTTTATATTTTAGATCACGTGGTCATCTAAAAATGAGATGTCGTTTATTGCTGGACTGTTTTCCTTCCTTAGATTAAGGGGTCGGTTGCCTTTATGACCCCAATAATAGCATTAAGCATAGTTTAAAATTCTTTTTTTTACGATCATATACTATTGCAGTTATCAACCACAGTTATTAGCGATGTGTCTAGCTTTTCACTTAATAGTCACACTGCGAGGCAGTTATTAATAGGACAGGATCAATAAGATCCTGTCCTATCAATAACTGGGTCTGGACCTTTGCTAAAAGGTATGACTGCAAGGCAGCGGCAGTCCTTTTAGTTGCTTTCCATGGCATGCAATACTTAGGTTGGTATTATTATTATTTTCTTAGTTGGAACAGCACGATGATATAAGCCCAGTGCTCCAACACGGAAAATAGCCCAGTAAAGAAACGAAACAGGGAAATATGAAATATTTTAAGAACAGTAACATTCAAATAAATATTTCCTATATAAACTATGAAATTTTAACAAAAGAAGAGGAAGATAAATAAGATAAAATAGTGTGCCCGAGTATACCCTCAAGCAAGAGAACTCTACCCCAAGACAGTGGAAGACCATGGTACAGGGGCTATAGTATTACCCTAGACTAGAGAACAGTGGTTTGATTTTGGCGTGTCCTTCTAGAGGAACTGCTTATCATAGCTAGAGTGTCTCTTCTAACTTTATCAAGAGGAAACTGGGCACTGTACAATTACATTGCAGTAACCCATTGGGTGAGGAAAAATTGTTAGGCAATCTCAGTGTTGTCAGAATATGTAAAGAATAGACCAGACGATTCGGTATGTGTGTAGGCAAAGGGAAATGAACCGTAGAGAAGCTGGACTGTGTAAACTGGTATTTCTCTGCACAATATATAACCAATATGTGTTTACAAAAATAATGAGCTATGTTATACATCCTGCGTATGTAATGTCTTTAAAATTTAATAACTCTATGGTTAAAAGTATCATGTATGAAATCACATATGATTGTAGATATCAGTAATGTAATCAATTTATTACTTACAATAATTGCACCCTAAAACCTTCCTCGCCTGCATATGATACTAAGAAAGATTTGCATTATAGAATCAAAGATATAAGTGACTAATGCTACAAGTAACAATATAAACCATAATTTTAATTCTTGAATAAAAATATCCCAGTGGCATAAACATTCAAACCCTCTCTCTCCCAAAATGGCAAACCCAAAATGTAGTTACAGAGAACCATTTAATTCAAATGTCATGCAAGTGACGTTTGTGGCAACATGGTCACTGTTACACCTTTTAATTGAGAGAAACCTTTTCTCGAATAGTTCATTTCCTGATGTCAGTTATGGAAGGTATGTGCTTTGGAATATATAATTAATGTATTTGCTCTGGAAGCGAGTCTGTCTACATCGTATGCTGTGTAATGATATAGGTAATGTGTCCGTGTATATATATATATATATATATATATATATATATATATATATATATATATATATATATATATATATATATATATATATATATATATATATATATATATATATATATATATATATACATACTGTATATATGTGTGATACTGCCACATACATCCATGCGATAAATGGAATGGTGGGTGACAAGTTAAACTAGTAGGTTCTTTAAAATCTTGTATAATGAAGATAAACGGACATAAATGTGACAAGCAGCGGGTAGCTGACCAATGCTTGTCGATACAGTGACCACTGAACAACGACTGACTACTATATGCACATGGCGGAAAGAAAAGCAGTGTTCACACATATAATTACATTGTTGCCACGATGCATAATGAAAAAGTGGTCTTATAGTATATGCAATGAGAAAAGATGAATGGAAATAAATATTATTCTTCTACAAAATAATAATAAAGCATATGTACATTAATGTTCATAAACTGTACGTAATGTAAATAATATAGAGCATAATATTAGATATCTATACACCTCCCTCCCCCTTTACGCTCGTAGCAGTGTCTCGAGCGGAACGGTAATTTCTCTGAGCTAGTCGAGGTGAATGACGAGGGGCATTGGAGGGTTCGGATGATGGCTCTCTTTCCTAGCCAGAACAAGGGGACAGAGGGACTTAGGGAGAGGTGGCATCACTTATATTAGCTACTGGGCGTAAATGTCGTCGGTTTCAAAATCATACACGACCACTTGGAAGGCGTACTTCATACTTTCTGGACATTCCGCGGCCCATCACGATACCAATTTTGTCCCAACGAAGTGTCGTTGCATCCTGTATTCTGACTCGTTGGCCGATGGTGAGCTTGGGTAGATGGCGTGCATGAGAGTTGTAAAGGCTCACGGCCTGGTCAGTTTGGGCAGCAGTGCGACAGTCGTAATCTTCGGTCTTAGTTTGCCACTCCTCTTTGAATGATCTGGGGTGGGCTGGAACACAGGTGCGGAGAGGATGGCCATAGAGAATCTGCGCAGGGGAGCGTCCAGCAGGGTTCGGTGTATTCCGAAGCTCCATCAGTCCTCTATCAAAGGCTTCACAATCTATGTTCCCAGATGGGGCGGTCTTGAGGATAAGGTGTTTAACAGCTTTCACAGCAGCTTGTGCGTGTCCATTAGACTGAGGGTAATGTGAAGACGTGATGATGTGATGAACTCCCCAGCGGTCAGTAAATTGCTTGAAGTCGTGGCTGAAAAATGGGGGTCCTCCATCAGTTCGTAAGTGGAGTGGAACACCAACCTTGCGGAAGAAAACACAGAACATTCTTGTAACTCTGTCTGTAGTTGTGTCACGTCCACAGGGAACAACCACAGGCCAGCCTGAAAGTCTATCTGCAATAACAAGGAAGGATTTTCCTGCTACGTGGAAGAAGTCAGCCGACACGCTTTCAAAGGGCCAGGATGGGTGGTCGTCACACATGTAAGGTTCCTGTTGCTGACTAGGGAGAAGCTGTTAGCAGGCCTCACAGCTTTCTACTTTACTCTTAATATCTGCATTGATGCCTGGCCAGAATTCTGTTTGCATTGCATGACGTCAAGTAGCTTCAGTTCCTCGGTGGCTGTCTTGGAGTCGATCCAAGGTGCGTCGATGGAGGGCTGCAGGGATGACGATCTTTGGTCCATATAATACCAACTCTCCATCCGCGTAAAGGTTGTCCCGCAGCTTCCAATACGGGAGGGCGGAAGCGTGGAGATCATAGCGGTTGGTGGGAAAGCCATTGGACACGTAATCTTGATCCTGAGATGCGGCCATGCGGATCTCTTGTAGAGACTTATCCTCTTCGATGATGGGTCCTGTTGCCTGGTCGTCAGTAGAAGTGGCGGTGCTGGCAACGATACGCCTGACATGTGCAGTCGAAGTAGTGTATTCTTCTTCATGTTCAGGTGTGGGGCGACTGGTTGGGGAGTGAGACAGGGCGTCTGGTATGCAAAGTTGTTTCGCTGCGCGCCATACTGCAGTGAAGATGTAGGGAGCCACTTTCATCTTGAGACGTTGAAGGCATGGATTCTCAATAGCATCCAGAGTGTAGTGATTGAGAATCAGTATCAAGGGACGATGATCAGTCATTAAGGTGAAATGCTGAAGTCCGGTCAAGTAGAGGCGGCACTTAGCTATAGCCCAAGTGACTGCAAGTAGCTCCAGCTCTATGGTGGCGTAACGAGTCTCAGCATCCGTAAGGAAACGAGAGCCACACTGGACGAGACGCATCTGACCTCGGCCGTTATCTTGAAGTAGGGCATAGCCGACACCATATAGGCGTGAGGCATCTGTTTGTAGAACTACAGGCGAGGCAGGATTGAAGGGTGCTAGGACAGGAGGTGAAGTCAGAGCTGTCTTGGCTTTCTTAAATGCTCGCTCATGGTCAGGCGTCGAGACGAATGAGCGTTTGGGGCTCATAAGTGGGCGTAGGGGCTGTGCTGCTCCTGCGATGTCTGGAGTGAGGTCGGCAAGTTGATTGACAAGACCCATAAACAACCTGACATCTGTCACGTTAGATGGTGTAGGAAAGTCCCGTATAGCTGATACCTTGTCAGGGTCTGCTGCAATACCATCGGATGATAAGACATAACCGCAAAATTAACTTTAGGGGCGGCTACAGTGAACTTGTCCTTGTTGAGGGTGATGCCATATTGACGGCATCTGGTCAGCATATGATGTACGTGTTGTAGGTGGGAAGGGAGATCCTCGTCGGAAAGGAGGATATCATCTGCAACCTTCACACAGTTGGGAACACCTTGTAGTGCCATATCTCCACGGAGGCAGTATGCATCACCTGTTGCTGAAAATCTCATTGGGCCGCAACAGTGCTGGAATCTTCCGTATGGAGTTATAAATGTAGTCAGGTGGCGGTCCTCTTCTGCCAACTCCATTTGCCAATAGCCATGCAGGGCATCCGCTGTGGTGAAGTATTTTGCAGTAGGAGAGATGTTGCGGACAGCATCATGGGGCGTTGGTGATGGGTGTGTAGGGCGGGCTACCTGAGAATTTAGATGGGTGTGATCCACAGTGATGCGCACACCTTTATCCTTGGGTACCAGGACCATGGGATGGCACCATTCAGAGGGTTTGTCGCCTGCTGGTCTGATGATTCCTTGTTGCACCAGGGAGTCAAGTTCTTCTTTCACTTGATCTCTGAGAGCAAACGGAATAGGCCTGAGCGTATGGACAGCGAAGGGTGTAGCGCCAGGTTTCAGGTGAATCCTCATTGGAGGGCCTGCCATTTTCTTTAATGGCTGGGTTTGTAGATCCTTCTTGGATATGAGGACGTCGCTGAAGTGCTGAAGAAAATAGTCCTTAATAGCTGCAGGTGACGTCATGGCGGAGGCAGGAAACTGAGCGTAACTGTTGACATGTGTTACCTTGAGGATAGGCTTCGGGAAGTCCGGTGACACTATGGCAAGGGCTCGGCAATGTTCATGAGAGAGGAGGGGAGTCTGGATATCCTCATGAACATGTATGGTTGCTGAGCAAGACTTGTTGCCAAGACGAAGTTTTGCCTAGAAGTATCCTACAGCCAGTGTAATGGGGGATCCATCTGCTGTCACGACGTCTGTCATGTGTGGAGGTTCAAGGCTTGTATGGTGCCAATCACTGTGATGTCTGCTCCTGTATCGGGGATTAGCTGGATATGCGATAATATGTCGCCAAGTGACAGAGAGACAGTGACTGGTGTGGGGGACTCACTACCAAAGTTATCACCCACGAAACGGCAGCTGGTGTTTGACTTAGTAGTAGGAGGTGAAGCTGTATACCCAGTCTGACTTTTCATGGTAGACATACACATCTTCTCAAAATGTCCCTGTTTCTTGCAGCTATTGCACTGAGCTTCCTTAGCAGGGCATTTCTGAGTGCGGGGCCAATGACCTGTTCGTCCACAGTTATTGCATGATGCACCAGTGGCTGGGCATTGTCCAGAATCGTGTTTGCGAGAGCAATATTGACAAGGGTCACTGTTATGAGACTGGTGAGAATGTTGATCAGGAGATCGATGAGAAGTCCTCTTCTGTAGACGCTGGTTCTTCTTGTATGTAGATACTGCGTTGACTTGGCTAGGGGAAGATGCAATGGCTGATGCAGTTGCACGACGTGTAGATTCGTAGGAGCGGTAGCATGTCACAAACTTTTCGAGGGTAGATGAGGGTTGGAGGGGGATAAGGCGTTGTATTAACTCTTCGTCTCTCACACCCATCAAAATTACCATCTACAATTGCCGTTCAGTGCAAGAGGTGGGGTTGCCAGTGCATGAGTCCACTTCATCAGCGAGATCCTTGAGGCGTGCGTAGTGGTCTGCAAATAATTCTCCGACAGATTGTTTACAGGACAACAATTCCCTGCGTCGTAAGGCTTCATTTCTAAGGCTGCGAAAGTGCTTCTGCAGTGTATCCAACACCTCTGTAAGGGAAAGTGATGTGTTGGGAGGGATGCCCAGTGTATGCGTAAGCAGGCGCTGGACGTCCAGGGAGATGCAGGTTCTCAGGTGAATCAGCTGGGAAGTTTGACGTAATCTATCAAGTCCAACTAATGCTGCATAATCCTCAAAACCGAGTCTCCATTGGCAAAACGCTTGATACGTTGCATCTTGTTGCAAGAGAGGTGGGGGATGGACCGTAGGCTTGCTAGAAGTTGTAGGTGTATGCACTAAGAAGCAAGGGGTTGGGGGAACAGGTGTAACAGGAGGTGCAATTATGGGGTTAGGTTGCTGGGGTTGTGATGCCACAATCTGTCCTGATAGCAAGGAGAAAAGGGACATGAACCACTGGTTGTCTTCCTGTCTTGATTGCTCCATGTGTAATCTGAAGGTCTGCTCCTCATGTCGTCGCGGGTCTTGTTCTTGCATGCTGGAAGTCTGTAGAAAATGGTCTCCTGAACAAGTGGGAGTCAGGGGAGGAGGGAGAGTGGTGCTGGTATCTTCATCAGCAGTGGGGAGGTGCAAAGGTACTTCATCCGTCATCAGACCCTCCGTTTGATCCTCTGCCTGATCCTCTGTCTGATCCATTAAATTAATTAGCTGTTCCTCTTGCTGAGCCATATTGAGTTTGGTGTTGTAAGAGACCTAGAAATCTGTAGAGAGCCAGAAAAATATCCAAATCGCTGTATGTGAGCGAAAGTAATCACTTTGGTTAGTTAAGAATTACAATGTTTGTCAGTGAGCTTGTGAAATAAGCGGCAGTTGGGTGAGATGAGCTAGTGGGTGTTGCGATCAGAGGAGAGGCGGGTGGGGTGAGCGTGCCTCTGGGCGAGAGCCGGCCCTCGGCCCTCGGGCCTCAGTGACTCAGTCACCATCGATGCATGAACGAAGGAAGACGGGTGGTGGGGCTGCTGAGAAAAATGGCGCCAGAGTTCAAATGTCCTAACAAAAATGTTGGCAAGGACACTAACATAATACAACACAGCACTGTAACACACTGACACTCTAACCCTGCACTGCACAAACACTGTATCGTTCTTAAGAAACACTTTAGTTAAAATCTTGAGTCACTGTAAGGGATCCAATGTGCGAGAAGAGAAGTAAACAGCAACACCGGTCGTCGTCTCGGAATCCATAACGTCCGGTTACTCACTGCGCCATGTGTGTGATACTGCCACATACATCCATGCGATAAATGGAATGGTGGGTGACAAGTTAAACTAGTAGGTTCTTTAAAATCTTGTATAATGAAGATAAACGGACATAAATGTGACAAGCAGCGGGGAGCAGGCCCATGCTTGTCGATACAGTGACCACTGAACAACGACTGACTACTATATGCACATGGCAGAAAGAAAAGCAGTGTTGACACATATAATTACATTGTTGCCACGATGCATAATGAAAAAGTGGTCTTACAGTATATGTAATGGGAAAAGATAAATGGAAATAAATATTATTCTTCTACAAAATGATAATAAAGCAAATGTACATTAAATGTTCATAAACTGTACGTAATGTAAATAATATACAGCATAATATTGAATATCAATACAGCATATATATATATATATATATATATATATATATATATATATATATATATATATATATATATATATATATATATATATATATATATATATATATATATATATATATATATAGTTATATCTATCTATCTATCTATCTATCTATATATATATATATATATATATATATATATATATATATATATATACATATATATATATATATCTATATATATATGTATATATATATATATATATATATATATATATATATATATATATATATATATATATATATATATGTATATATATATATATATATATATATATATATATATATATATATATATATATATATATATATACATATTTATATATTAATTCATATAGTTATATATATGTTTGTATATACATACACACACACACACATATATATATATATATATATATATATATATATATATATATATATATATATATATATATATATATATATATTATATATATATATATATATATATATATATATATATATATATATATATATATATATATTATATATATATATATATATATATATATATATATATATATATATATATATATATATATATATATATATATATATATATATATATATATATATATATGTATGTATATTCATATAGGCAAAATATTATACTCCTCCTAATATCTGGACCCTCTCTACCTCAGGATCAAACACCGAAGATAATAGCTTTTGGTCGGCCGAGGAATCGAACCAGGTCCTACAAAACTCAGGTTCCATTGACATAGCAACTAAGTCACATATATAAAAAACACGTCTAAACGCAGGATGCTAAAAGCCCAAGGGCTCCAACAGGAAATACAGGCCATTGAGCAAAGCAAATGAAGAAATAGAATAGTGTCTGAATCCGTTTTGAGAGAGAGAGAGAGGGAGAGAGAGAGAGAGAGAGAGAGAGAGAGAGAGAGAGACCACTTTTATAAAAACATTGAACATAATAATGTACAGCATGGAAAAACAGAAGGTTAAAATCAATAAACAATTGAGTGATAGAAACATTATGATCTAGACTTGTTACTTACTAATATCAAGTTTTACGTTTATATTATTCTTTGTTTGAAACAGTATATGAAGTTTTCTAGCTAAATACGCTTTGAAAATCAAGATAACATCAATCTAAATATTAAACACATGGAAATTTTGAAATGAATATGAAAATGAGTCGAAGATGTTTGATTTCTAATTCTGTTTTGAAAATTATTATAATATTTATATAAAAAATGTGAACATTTTGAAATGGATAGGGAAATGAGTCGAAGATATTTGATTTCTAATTATCTTTTGAAAATCATTTTAATATTTATATGAAAAAATATGAACATTTTGAAATGGATAGGGAAATGAAACATACTGAAGATTCATATATAAATACATAGAAGAATTTATTAACCAAAAATACTTATATCCGGGTATTTGTCCATAGGTATTTCAGTGATATTTATAGCTCTATCAAAGCTTCTGCAAGATGAAGGACATAAGTATTTTCCTTGAGTGTAATAAACAGAAACACCTAGAATTGGAATCATAGCTGTTTTTGTCTATATATCCACTACAGCGAATATATTCATGTTGACCATGCTGGCATAAGTCTCGTTTTACAGTTTATATCTGAAATATATGTGTTTTAATGTTGCTGATTTTAATAGTTCATTCTCTATCTTGCAGTTTATTTATTTCCTTGTTTCCTTTCCTCACTGGGTTATTTTTTCCTCTTGGAGCCATTGGGTTAATAGTATCCTGCTTTTCCAACTAGGGTTGTAGCTTAGCTAATAATAATAATAATAATAATAATAATAATAATAATAATAATAACAATAATAATAATAATGTCCTCAACCTGCTAATAATTTAATTCTTGATTCAATCAGGCTTTACCTATCCCCAAACGGTGCAATTTATACTAATTTGAACAAGATTTCTCTTAAGAGATTCGGGATTCTTGAGTCTTCCAATTGATATAGAAAATTTATCTACATCTGAATAAAGCATAAATTTTCCTTTCCTTTCCACATATAACGCAGAAGTAATAAACTGTAGCAAAGGGTCAAAGACACTATTTTTTTTTCTCTTTATTAAAAAGTTGAATTACATATTCTTTACAATCACAATATTTACAGTATAATCACATTTAATTGCATTTTCCTATAAACAAATCCATCTAATTTAACAATTTACAACATCACCCATCTTGATTTTAATTTTCAGTCACTCATAAACAATAATTTATATACTTTTTGGTGAACATTTTATTCATTCTTTCTTCATAGATATTTTTCAAAAGCCACCGATCATATTGAAATTTACTCTTAAGAAAGGCATGTGTTTCCTCTTTCGTATATCGTTTCTTCTTACTGACCCAAACAGCATATAAATAACCAACTATCAACACAGTGGCGCTATTATAATCCATTTTCGTCCTACATTTGTAATTGAACATTAATGTGTTTAAAAAATTGTCCCTGTTTATGTCACAAGTATGAAATAATACACTTTTGACATACATCAATATTGTCTGGATGTGCCTGCAAAAGTAAAATATATGCAAACTATATTCAACATCATCGCAATGATCACATTTATTACTCTCTCTGATATTCAACATTTTCAGACGATTATTTGTCGCCAAAGTTTCATGAGCATATTTAAAGGCAAACTCTCTCTCCATGATGCCAATGAAAGGTTTGTTTATGCTGTCCCATACCATTTTCCAGTCCAAAAGTGGATAATTCCCTTCAATTTTTGGGACACTCTCTGGCCTTATGAAATTATAACAATCTTTAAAACTTAAGTTAGGAAATTTTGCATGGTGATAAACTTTTCTGATTACATTAATTGCAACTGAATAAAATGATGTTGACACAAATGAAACCTCATTCATTTCCTTCAAGTCCAACAAAAAACTAATTCTCATCTTGCAATAGAAATTACTTAAACCAATATCCTTTCTAATATCAATTAGAGCTGTCGAACTGAAAATCGCCAAGGACTTAAAATAAACATTTATAATACCCAATCCACCTTTCTCTTTCGACAAACAAAGAGTATCTCTACCTACAGGATGGTAAGTTCCCTGCCATATATATCAGAATACATGCATATTTATTTGAGCAATGTACTTTTTCAAAGGAGGCAAAGTGTGTGATATATACCAAACTTTGGACAAAACTAGTGAGTAAACAATAATAGCTCTTTGGAAAAGAGATAAATGTCTTTGACTTTGCATATCTATGGATATTTTAATATTTTGAGTAAGGCGAGACCGATTTTCTTCTAACCTCAAAATCACTATAAAAAACTATACCAAGAATTTTGATACTTTCAACAGTTTTCAACCAACTGATAGGCCAAATTTTTCGGTTTTCCCATTTCCCAAACCCAATTATACTAGTTTTGTCCTTGTTTAGCTGTGCACCTGTCGCAAGTTCAAACCATTGTACTTCTTTATAACACTCTCTAACTGAATCATCAGTTGACAAGATCACAGATGAGTCATCTGCATAACCTTGCAAGCATATATTTACATTGTTTGGAAGGCTAGGCCCTATTATCTTGTTATTGCTTTTTATTGCTCTATACAAAGGTTCTTGAAATATACAATATAACAGCATTGACATAGGGCAGCCTTGTCTTACTGACCTTTTAATACAAAAAGTTGATTTCATAAACCCATTTACCAAGATACTACTTACACAATCTTTGTACAATATTCTAACTAGAGCCACAAATTCATCTGGTAAACCAAATTTCTTCATCACTTTAAAAACAAAATCCATATTAACTCTATCAAAAGCCTTAGACCACTCTAAGCTTAGAATTGCTAAGTCTTCACTATTTTGTTTTGTATGAAAAATTACATCTCGATTCGTATTATTACAATTAGCAATCGACCTTTCCTTCACTGCACAATATTGTTCTGGGGAGATAATCTTCCCAATAACACATCTCAATCTGTTTGCTAAGACCTTAGCAAAGATTTTATAGTCAACATTCAAAAGGGATATAGGTGTCCAGTTCTGCACCAAAGATAAATATCCTATTTTGGCTAATAATTTTATTACACCCAAATTTTGACTATCTGACATATATTTCTCAGTCACAATGGATTTGAACACTTCCATAACGTCAGACTTTATTAAAGACCAAAACTTTTTGTAGAATTCTATAGGAAGTCCATCATACCCTGGTGATCTTCCTTTACACATACTCTTGATAGCATCAAAAACCTCAATTTCCTCTAATTCTCTACTTAACAAACTTACATCTTCCTAGTTTAGGACAGAATGGTATAGGTTAAGAAAATAATCTTGACTTTTTACTTGACCAATTAATTACCTTACTAAACAATTTTTCAAAGTGCTCCTTTATAAAAACAGAAATTCCCTCTGTGCTTTCTACAATGGAACCATCTGCTTGTTTTATGTTAGTAATGCGTGTATGATTTTTTTTTTTTTTCAGCACCAAGTAGATGTGCAGATATTTTTTCCCCAGTTGTACAATCATTTAGTTTGGCTCTTATCTTTATACCTTCTAATATTTCATTCTGGATGTCACAAATCCTATTCTTGAGAATCTTAATATTTTCATAATTTACACTAGTTTTATAGTTAATATCATAAAGTTGACGCAATCTTGTTTGTAATAAGTTCAGCAATCCATATTTTTCTTGAGAAAATTTTTTACATAATTTGACAAAAAATTTTTTACATTGTGATTTTGCCCAGTCCCACCATAAGAGTATGTTATCAAATGTACCCTTTTTCTGCTTTTTAAACTGCCATACATGTGAAAAATTTTCTTCAATTTCATCAGAATCTAAAACTTTAACATTCAACTTCCAATACCCTTTGCCAACTTTTTGTGTGTTTATGTTTAATTTCAAAACTACCATACTATGATCTGAAAAACTTATTGGAATGGTGTCTACAGATGTTATATTATCAAATAATTTTACCGTATAAATCCTGTCTATTCTGGATCCATAGTTTTCCCGTATATAAGTGTATTCTAATATCCTGTTTGTGAATTTGTAATTATCTCTCAGAGCAAGGTTTTTCACGAGAGTACTCATAGACTTAGACAGTAAAGCTTTGTTATTATTACTGCAATCTGTTGTGCATGTTATACAGTTGAAATCGCCTCCAAAAATAAAATAATCAATATTATGTCGCAGGTAATACAATATTTCATTCCTGAAAAAGTCTTCCCTTTCAGCAAATTTACTGGCACCAGATGGAGCATACCATTTATAATAGGTATAATGCAGTTATTGTAACATACCCTTACACCAACAATTCTACCGTTAGTATCCATCTCCTTGGTTAAAAGTTTAACATTTGTTTTATTATCTATATAAATCATTGTACCTCCTTTTAAATTGATTGATGGATTGAACACTATACACATAAAATTAGTGAGATAACTCAACCCTGAAATATCTTTTACGTTATGTTCTTGAATCAACAGAATATGAATTTTATATTACATGATAAGGGACACTACTTTCATTTGTTTAATTACCTTATTTAAGCCATTAATATTTAAAGTGGCAACAGAAAGAGCCATTACAACAACGAACACTGAAACAATTACTTTTTCTTTTTCTTTGACAACCTATCTTTTCCATTCATTTTTTCTTCCTTCCTTTTTTTTTATTGGATTTTCCTCTAATCAACTGTAATATACCTACAGTATCTAAATCTATGTTCCACTGGCCTTTTGGCATCACGTCTGAACCTTTATCATCATTTTTCAAATCGTCTTCAATATCACTGACTTTATTTACCTCTATATCCATGTCACGTTCTTCAGTAGCACCATTCACTGATTCATCCTCCCTATGCACTGAAACCGCTATATTGATTTCCTTAAGATTTCCCGGTTCTTCATTTACATCATCCTCAACGGGAAAGAGACTTTCAACTGTGTAAGGAATACGAGGTTCATCTTGTGATGGAAGCCCCTTATCCTCAGTTATTTCGGTAACTTGAGAAGCTCCTTCAGGTGCACTTTTTATTGCAAAGATGTCACTATCACTGTCGGTATCTGTTAAATTATCACCATTACCTGGAACATGACCCTCCAGGTCACGTGATCGACCTTCTATTTCGACTGAGTGTTGATGAACAGCAATATCATCAACATTCTTGGATGAGGGAATGGACACTAGTTGTTCTCCTACTGCTTCGCATAAGTCGCCTATCTGGTCCTCTCCGTGGTTGCTGGATTCTTCTTTATCATTTTCAATACTATTTCCATCACATGGTTGCTCCACATTTCGTTCATTACCTGTTGCCAGTTGAACATCAGGAGTACCGTCTTCTTCCGATATCCGACCCTTATCAGAATCCTTGCCGGGCATTGCTGGGAAATCATTCAAATTAAAAACATTTAACTTAGGCTCGCTATCCATATTACAGATAACTGCCATATGAGAGTCTCTTCCGCACTTGTAACACGTCTTTTTCTGACCATTATATAAAAACACAACATTATAACCACAAATATTGATGGAGGATGGGATATTTTTCTTTATTTCCATTTTCACAGTGCGTGTTCCATTTTCTAGACCACTCGCTCTCCCATGAGAAAAGGTATTATGTCTGAGATGAAGAACTTTCCCATACTGTTTGAGGACACTAATTAAAAGGGAGTCTTCTATATCAAAATGTGCATAACGTATTGATACATAGGTATATACACTACTCAAATTTACTACTAGGGCCTTTTCGCCATTACCGAAATGAATCACTTTGTCTTCGTACTCTCGTATAAAGACATCAAAAACCTTCTCCTCAATAAATTTCACAGCCACTCCGTTATTTGGTATGTTCTGAAACCCTCGTATGTCTTTTTCACTTATTTTTAACTTATTGAATATGACATCACATGCCGACTCATAATTAGGGGAACACGAAAATTTTAAACCAACTGTAGTCTTTGGTTTAAGTCTCGCAGCCATTGGAAAGTTGTTTGCCATCGTAGCTACTACCGCTAGAGAGTTATGGGGTCTTTTGACTGGCCAGACAGTACTACATTGGATCCTCCTCTCTGGTTACGGTTCATTTTCCCTTTGCCTACATACACACTGAATAGTCTGGCATATTCTTTACATATTCTCCTCTATCCTCATACACTTGACAACACAGATTACCAAACAATTCTTCATCACCCAAGGGGTTACTGCTCTGTAATTGTTCAGTGCCACTTTCCTCTTGGTAAGGGTAGAAGAGACTCTTTAGCTATGGTAAGCAGCTCTTCTAGGAGAAGGACACTCCAAAATCAAACCACTGTTCTCTAGTCTTGGGTAGTGCCATAGCCTCTGTACCATGGCCTTTCACTGTCTTGGGTTAGAGTTCTCTTGCTTGAGGGTACACTCGAGCACACTCTCCTATCTTATTTCTCTTCCTCTTGTTTTGTTAAAGTTTTTATAGTTTATATAGGAGATATTTATTGTTGTTACTCTTCTTAGAATATTTTATTTTCCTTTTTTCCTTTCCGCACTGAGCTATTTTCCCTGTTGGAGCCCCTGGGCTTATAGCATACTGCTTTTCCAACTAGGGTTGTAGCTTAGTAAGTAATAATAATAATAATAATAATAGCTGGTAGAAACCGCTCCGTTTTCTATGATGACGTCATATCGCCTCAGGCGACATGAAACCTCCGGCTTGGCGATTCCTTATAGGTATATCGAGGCAAACTACGTCTAATAATATAAACTATGACACAAACTAGTTCACTTGAACACTAATTAGTTCACTGGCATCTTACTCACAAGTTGTAGTCCAAATTCATAAGAAAACCCTCTGAAAACCGTCTCAAAATCACAAAATGAGCAGAGCGTTCCAAATAGCGTTTGTAAACAAACAGAGCTTCTTCTTCTCCTTTTCTCAAAGACACTATTCACATGAACACCAGACCGTACTTCTTCAATGATTTTTTTTTTTAAATATAATGATATCAGGAGATGATTCATAAAAATTTTAAATTTTTCCATTGGTGGTTATTTCTTTTTTTTTTTTTTGGGGGGGGGGGTGTGTGGGGTTGAACTCTGATCAGATTATTACGAATATTTTACGGTACGTTTGTAAGTAACTGGTGAAGAAAACTTGGAAATGGAGTATTTAAACAAATTTTC
>NC_090744.1:2748131-2753131 GCF_036898095.1 Palaemon carinicauda
GAACCCACTGAAAAATTATAGTGCAGTCGTTAACCTCTTGGGCGAAGAAGAATTGTTTGGCAAATTCACTGTTGTCAGGTGTATGAGGACAGAGGAGAATATGTAAAGAATAGGCCAGACTATTTGGTGTATGTGTAGGCAAGGGGAAAGTGAACCGTAACCAGAAAGAAGGATCCAACGTAGTACTGTCCGGCCAATCAAAGGATCCCATAACTCTCTAGCGGTAGTATCTCAACGGGCGGCTGGTGCCCTGGCCAACCTACTTTATTTCATTTCAGGGCGAATACAGCACGGAAGTCGACTAATGCATTAATTTCAGAAAATGCAAATCCGCTCCCAGAAGTATTCTGACAAAGGTGACGCGAACACATTAGTCCATTTGCTTTCTGAGACCACGTCTTTCATGTGCATATTTAAAGAGACCTCTTAATAAATTTACAATTCGCGAGTATATGCATTTTGGGAAAAGATATTTCACATATTTTCCAAAGAGATGTTGGCTACATCAAGGTCGTGAAATGTTTTGATGTTACATTTCAAAAACCTCAGAGAACTTTAACTTTAATTTTTTTGGGGGGTAAGGGGGGGAGGGACCAAAGAAGAACCAAGTGGGAATGATGTGAGTCGTGGAAAAAAGGGACTATTTCTGAAAACCTCAAACGTATTTTTTTTTTTTTTTTTTGGTGATGACAAACTATTTATCATCATGTTAGGACGTTATTAAAAAAAAATTTCCTTATCAATTTATTATTATATACTATAAATGTTATATACTATATATATTATGGTATAATATTATTTATATATATATATATATATATATATATATATATATATATATATATATATATATATATATATATACACACACACACACATATATATATATATATATATATATATATATATATATATATATATATATATATATATATATATATATATATATATATAAAAGAAAATCAGATACACCAATATGGCATACGTATACAGTACATGTATATATGCATGCATATTTATGTTAATGGTTATGCGGGTACTATACATACACATACACATAAGTGTGATAAGAGGCTTTAATTTAAAAAAAAGCAGCATGATAATTTCATAAAAAAATACTCAAATTTATAAGTATTAAAATCAATATCTCATCATTAAGTTCTGATTTCCACAAGATTTCAACTCAAATCTCACGAGACCAGCTTTCCTCAAGGAGCCTTTCCATATTACAGCGGAGATTATATTCATTTGGATTATCTTGATATTGATGGATCATAAGTTTTAATCTGAAGAAGTTAGAATGACGCATCTTTGAGTTCATTAATATCCGACGGTAGGACACCTCCTCCGCTCTCTCTCTCTCTCTCTCTCTCTCTCTCTCTGCTGAAACTTCTAGATAGTGTACACTGTATTCCTTAGCTGATACATGCAGGTACTTATATATAATTTATGAAACCTCATTTCTGGTTTGATTAGAATAAAGCAGACGTTATTCCCATCGTTCTTCAAAATTTAATCCATGAATTTCATGCCACATAACAATAAGCATCTTGAATTATTTTTCTTTTATTGATAAAATAAGTTCATAATAATTACATTGCTATCCTAAGATGTATTGTACAAAGCTTATATCTGATAAAGGCAAAAGTTTCAAATACAGAATTAAATCTTAAAGTAAATTTCTGAAAAATAGGTTTTACATTTATAACCGTATGATTTTTTCAGCACATATATATTTAAAAATAATGACTCTTAATAAATTCAACAGACACTGTTGTTGTGGTCTGCCCGGTGTTTGCCAGTCGAGGGTTCAGACTCGTTAGTGCTATTGGTGTCTAAAATCTTACCATCCATGTGAGCTAAGGTTGGGGTGTTTGGTGGAGCCTATAGGTCTATCTGCTGAATCATCAGAAGCCACTACCTGACCCTCCCTGGTCCTAACTTGGGTGGAGAGGAGGCTTGGGCACTGATCATATAATATATGGTCAGTCCCTAGGGCATTGTCCTGCTTACCTTATTGCTTTATTCCTTATTCTATGTTTGGGTTCCCCAGGTCCCTCAGTGTGAGGCACCTCTTATATCCACCAGAGAGTTGCTAATGCATCTTCTGGTGTATTTTGCATCTTCCAGTCTGGGATGGTCTAGGATGCATCTGGATGGTCTGGGATGCATCGAGAGGGCAAAGTCACTGTCCTTTACCTCTGCCATTCATGAGTGATATTTAGCCTTTAAATTTGTGTCCGAATTAAACTCCACTTATATAATCAACAATTAACCTCACTGCTAGATTTCGATTTTTTCTGAGTATCCTTTGAAATCTAATTTTAGAAACTTTACAGATTGGGAACTTCCACATACTTTAAATATCTTCAATTGTGCTAGGAAACTGGAAATGATGCCGCATGGATTACTTCCCTCATCTCCAGTGTTATGACTCAAACCCACGTGGTTCCTTGCAGTCTATATCATCTATTCTTTTTTTTTATAAAGAAATATTCCTTTACAAATTATATTTTACATTTTCATATATGCATTATAATATTTATCATAATACAAAAAAATTACAATTTTATTATTTTTCTAAATATGTTTTGAAGTTAGGAACATACTGATCAGTGAAAATATTTTTAACATGATTCTTATATCCAATAATATTTACATTAAATGTATTTAACAGTTTATTCTTTATACACTTAATAATTTGCTGGTCAGCACTTATTCCTAACATCTTGCCATCCAGATACTTGAAATAAAATCTGCTATTATTACCATTGCTGTATTTTCCTCCCTTTTTGAGTTAGCTTCAAAATCTAGTTTTTTAATCCTTAACCTTAAAACAGGCAGTGTGTTACCGCAGTGGTAATAATTGTTCGAAGCGACATGCACCTATGATTTTGAACTGTAAATCTTCATATAGTTGTTTATAAATTATTCACACTTCATTAGTTCTGAAATATTGTTAGTTACTATTGTGAAATGATGCTGAATCCGAAAGCTTAAGTAAAATAAAATTAAATAATCACAAGAATATTTTTTTTTCCAACGAATTAATTAATAATTGGATAACAATATTAAGTATTCATTCACAAACTCCCATCCATTCAAAGTTGAAAATATATCCAAGGACAAGATTATACAAAATAAATATGCCTTCTTTTGATTAAACTTTTCTTTGAATATTACAATTAATTTACAGCAGTCTTGTAATTATATATGCATGATATAGCCGTTTCACACCCATTAATATGTCAATTAAATCATACTTTAAATGCTTTGCAGATATTTATTGAAAGTCCACCGAATGTGAATGGAATAAAATAACTTCAAACCTTTCCTTCGACATTTTCATTTAGACTTTTGAACTACTGAAATAATGATTATGATAATCGTGTTGCTTTATATCGTTTTGCATGATTAAGATTATCATGAAACTTACTATATTTACGTGAATTTTATTCAAGAAATTATTCATAAAAGTAATGAATTTGTAACAGGTATTTCATGAACTGGTGCTTAGCTTTTTTAAGTGATCGAAAGAGCAAACCATCTCTCCTAATAGTTTGCTAGGGGAAAGGACTTCTATTGGCTAAAGCTTTGGTAAGTCCCACAAGGCGTGTTCCTATTGGCTAGAGCGTTAACATGTCCGAAAGGGCGTGCTCCCATTGGCTAATTGAAATCAGGTGATTCTGACGTAGTTATCCTTGGAAAGTGGAAATTTCCACGATTTTATTCTTCAAAAAAGCCTCCCTCCTGCCATCTATTGGTACCTGTAAGAACGATAATAATATCAATTTAGTAATCGAATAAACCTTTGTTTTTCTCTTTAGTGTTGTAATAAAAAAGAATGTATTTATATACTTTATGGTGGGAGTCTTAAATAAATGTGAATATTTAAAAGATATGGTTTAGATAAGAATTATTTTGGATAGAATTAAAAAGTCTTGGAAGGAAATTCCCGAAATAAAATTGGTAAAAATATGCTGGACGAAGAGGGGGTTTGTCAGAAACGCCAACAAATTGGGGGGTGTTTATATTCTATAATGAAGAAGTTAACGTCATATGGATGATACATCAAAGGAGAAAAAAGTTTACAAAAAGAATATGATTTATTTACCTTGTTATAATGTTCATAATTAGAATATTTTAGCGCGATTCATATTCATTCACAGTCGAAAGGTTTGCACTCCTGAATTTCTCTGGAGAATGGAATGTAAACATTAAATTCTTTTAGGTTTTATTCTGACAAAATATTCATTTGAATATGATCAATATATATAAAATATGATCAATTAATGCAGGTTTAAGCTATGCAGTTATATTTATAATATATATTTATGCATGAACACGATACAGTAATGAAAACAGTGATCAGGAAATGTAATATTTCAAAAACTATAAAAACTAAAGGAACTAGTAGCAGACGACGCTCAACAACAACGATTCTCCTTTAAAACAAATAGATTAAATATAACCTCTGGGATATATTTCACTCATTGCACGTTTAAATCAATTATATATCATATAAAAGTATATTAAGTTTCTTATAGCAATCAATGCATGGATTATAAAACTCGGGTGAAAACGAAACCAGAATAGCCAATCGAATCGTGAATATATATATATTATTTTTCCAGAGAATTTTAATGTTGGTTTGAATGTGATTGCATGAAATCAATCTCAGATTTAAACTATCCACAATTTCTATAATTATATAGAGATGAATTGCTATTTTAGAGCTTTTAAGATATCCATAGGAAATTGCTAAAGTTGGCTACCCTGATGCATAATTAACCGCCAGTTTTGAACACAAATTTTTGTTTAAAATTTAGCATAATGCAATTATATTGACTTTGTAATTTGACAACCCAATGGTAACTCTCTCTCTCTCTCTCTCTCTCTCTCTCTCTCTCTCTCTCTCTCTCTAGATGGACTGAACTATATTGCAGAGGTAAATATTATCCAACTAGCAAAGATAAACTTTCCTTCCTCACCAGACTTGA
>NC_090744.1:2758131-2760631 GCF_036898095.1 Palaemon carinicauda
CTAGGATGAGCGAGCAAGAACTTTTTATACTTGTAATATTTTATATTATGTCTTTTTGAGAGAGAGAGAGAGAGAGAGAGAGAGAGGAGAGAGAGAGAGAGAGAGAGAGCATAATCATTTACCCCTGTATTCTGAATTGTATTATCTTAAAAATTTGAGAATCGTGCAAAGCAATCATCTGCATTAATAATAATATTTCATATGTGTTTTTGGGGCAGAGAGAGAGAGAGAGAGAGAGAGAGAGAGAGAGAGAGTGTGTGTGTGTGTGTGTGTGTGCTTCCATCATCATTTACCACAGCAATCCAAAATTAAATGTCTTAAACTTTTTGGAATTATGCAGAGCAATCAAATATATTAATAACAATATTTCATATGTGTTTTTAGAGAGAGAGAGAGAGAGAGAGAGAGAGAGAGAGAGAGAGAGAGAACATGATTTTACCATAATATTCTAGTTACTAGAATTAATAATTCCTAGATACGTCCAGGCATGTTGAAAGCAAAATATTAATTAGTAAGTGAAATATTATTGATAACGTCCTAACATAACAATACATTGTTTATATCATTGCAAAATCGAAAAGGTAAATCCTTATTGGTTTAAAGTTTTCGGCAAAAAATACTGATAAGCATTTATGTTTTTTCCACGAATTACGTCATCCTCATTTTTATTTTAATTTCCACCAAAAAATTAATTTCTTAGAAATCTTAGAAATTTGATATTAAAGTATTTACGACTTTAATGTGGCTATATTCTAATGTGAAAATGTGTTTAATGTCTCTAATGTTCCAAATTCATATATTTTCGAATTCTGAGTTGATATAAAAGCAGTGCGTTCAATTTAAATGTTATGATATGTATATATACAAAATATTTTTTATTACAATAGCGAATAAAAACCTAAGGTTTATTCTATTAATAAACTGGCATGTCATTAGTTCTTGGAGGTACCAATAGATGGCATCGGGGAGGCGTTTTGGGGGAGTAAAATAATGGAAAATTCCGCTTCCAAAGATCAACTACGTAAGTTTCACGTGATTTCCATTAGCCAATGGGAGCACGCCCTTTGGGACATGTTAACGTTCTAGCCAATAGCAACACGCCCCTTTGGGACTTGTCATCGCTGCAGCCAATAGGAACACGTTCTACTGGCAAACTATGAAGAAAGGTTATTTGCTCTTTCAATTGCCTGAAAGAGCTAAACGCCTGTTCATGAAATACCAGTTACAAATTCTCTGGAATAAAACTTTTTCCAATGATTTCTTAGAATAAAATATATATAACTTTTAGGTTTCATAATAATGTTTATTATACAAGACGATATAAGCTAACGCAATAATCATAATCATTGTTCCAGTAATTGAAAAGTCAAAATAAAAATATCGAACTAAATGTGTGATTTAATTATCAATATACTTCTGGTGGGTTTTCAAAAAATATTTGCAAATCATATAAATTATTCTTTAATTTACAAAAACATATATATCCAACTTTCTTTTTACAATTAGTTGCAAGGGTAGTGTAAGATAATTTTACTTATGTGTATGCAAGTGTGTGTGCGTTTGTGTGTATACATATATAGATAAATCTTTGTATCTTTCTATATTATATGAAAGTCAACCTTGGATATATATATATAGACTAAAAATTCTTTTATACTAAATTCTCCTGGCATTTACTAATGAGCCATCAAGAGAGATATAAGGGCTTCTCAATTCCACTACATATTCCTTTTGGAATCAGGAATCTAGACTTAAACTTGAAATCAACTCATCTCCACCATGAGAAAATATTAATCAGTTTGTAAGACGTTGCTGTCTATGATAATCATTTATGAGTAAAGTATGTGGCTTTATTAGGTGCAGAGTAGATATTAACTTCAGTTTCCAAAATATATCGAGATACAAAGACTGATGCGAAAACCTACATTTTGTTTCCATATAATAGAACAGTAAAAGGTTACATTGAAAAGTTAAACAAAAGGAGAAAATACATATCCATGTTTTGATACGTGTTCAGTTTAAACAATCATAGAAATTGTTTGCCAAGCTAAAGTTCATTAATGGGAAGGCTGTAAATTTAGAAAATAATGTTAATAATTTTGCAATATTTTCAAATAAGCTGGTGATATAATTATAAATTCCTAGCTGTACTTGTGAAAATAACTATAGCAAGTAACCGAGTCTCTAAATAACTTGTAAATTACCTTATGATTTTTTTTTCTTTTATCAAGAAATATTCCCTTATACAGTATATTTTACATTTTTGTATATAAATTATAATATCTTGTAATATAAAAAAAAAATTATAATTATCATTTTTCTAAATATATTTTTAAGTTAGAAACATACTGATCTGTGAAAATCTTTTTAACATGATTCTTATATCCAATAATATTTACATTAAATGTATTTATCAGTTTATGCTTTATACACTTAATAATTTGCTGTTCAGCACTTATTCCCAATTGTCTTGCCATCCAGATACTTGAAATAAAATATG
>NC_090744.1:2770631-2778131 GCF_036898095.1 Palaemon carinicauda
AATGCTAATGTTAGGCCAGTGATGGGTGTGGAAGAGAGAGAGAGAATCTACCCCAAGAACATCCGCTGATCAATGACTACCTGGTTGTTTTGACAAATATTTGTCCTTCGGTAGTGTCTCCTTCGCCAATTCATCCGAGAAAAGACGAGTGCGTATTTTGCGTGATACCGGTGTAAAGGATTCAAGTTACCCCCCGTTTCAAATTACCGCCCGGTAACTTGAAACCGGTTTCAGATTACCGGGGGGGGGGGGGTAGTTTGAAACCGGTTTCAAGTTACCCCCTCTGTTTTCAAGTTATCCCCTCATCAGAATGATAAATAATTCATGTGACATCGCAAATATGTATCATGCATTTATTGTTGGCTTCGCAGCAGTAGGATAAGTAGTTTAATCTGGTATTTAAGACCAAAAATTGTGTATTAGTGAATTATATGACACGTTAAAAGTCACACACTGTAATTCAAGGTTTTGTAATAAAGGAGAGGTAAAATTCTATTTTATTTCTGTTCGTGTGATTGTTGATATTTTCGTATTTAAGACCTAAAGTGTCATATAATTCCCTAATTCACAATATTTGAAGTTACAGACTTTCATTTAAGGTTTAGTGATCACGGCGAGGTAAAACTTTATTTTGTTTCAGTGTGCGCGTGATTGTCGAGATTTTATTTATTTATTTTTTTTAATTAACTGGCCTTATCTTTCAATTAAACACAAACTATGACGCATCTAACTTTATACAAAACAATTATTAAGTAAAAAAAGATAGATATTACCCGTAAAAATATTTGAAATCAAAACCATCATAATGAACCCTGTTTTAGCATTATATGGAAAAAAATATTTACGAAATTAAATATTAAGAAAAAAATGGGAAAATGGTAATGAAATTGTTAAATTTGGAATTGACCAAACAATAAAACGTGTCACAGAGGCAGTCAACTTATAAAAAACGACTTTGTTTCAGATTTGCGAGGCAAATTGGGTCAAGGGTATTAAGCATACTGATCACAATATAAAGGAAGACATGAAAATGGTCTGAATGAACTAATTTATTGAATCTTTTGTGTTAGCACTAATTTCATCTGACGATGTCACCATAACCACGTTTGCTAATATAACCTTTGTTGTAAAGAAATTAATTTTGTCGATTAATTAGATAAATTCTAAAACAATAAAATCACCTATGTAAATATACCATATTAAACATAGTTAATTAAATCCTTTGTAAAGAATCCTGTCTTTTAATAATCAATCAGAATTGAGAAATGAATTCATTTGATATCAAAATTAAGATTATTTCTGTTAGTATGATAATCGTTTTATAACAATTTTGTTATTTGTTATATTTAAGAGTTTCAACTTGTCACCACGTGGTTGCAAACAAAAAGAACGGAGGAAACAATTTAGGGAGAGTATCAAATTAAAGGATTATATTCTTAGACCCTTCAAATCCGGGTGAATGACTTATTAGTTGATCCTTTTCTCCTATTCTTGGCTCGCCCATAGATTAAAGCGGTCAAGCCAGGTGTGCTTTGAAAATGACCCAAGAGAACTGGCAATGCCGCTATTGGGCTCCGAGTTTGCTCTTAAAATGGTTTGACCATACCCATAGTTGCAATATAATAATAGAACTCCTTATGTCCATATATCTCTTTGTTTATTCATTTATTCTGTCACTGATAATGCATAGTAACTTCGTAGTATTTGGATGCTATGCACGTAAAAAATAAAAGCTCAAATATAAATTACCAACATGCATGTCGTCGTGCAGACAGAATTAACGTTGTGTAAGCTACTGTTAGCTCGATTCATTTTAAACCAGAGGACATTAAAGATGGTATGAAGTCTCGATTACTAGGTAGTGCTGTTTTGTCATTTGATGAAATAAGTAATAAAAAAGAATGGAGCTATGACAAAGGGGCAGAAGTGTTATATAAACCGCATGGAAATGTACAGGTGACCATGTGGCGAGGTTTTTTTTTTCTTTATGATACATTTCATGTAAAATTCTTAAACATTTTATGACACCGTTTTTCAATAATTTTCCATTTCGAGATCAACAACAGAGAAAAAAAAATTCATACACGAATCCATCACTTACTACTCTGGAAGATGGTTTAAATAGGATTTGATTTAGCCCATGATAACATACAGCTGCCTGCCTTTAGGCTAATATCAGTAACATCAGTAACAACAGTTGTGAGATTAACACAAGCTGTGTTCATTGTAATCCATAGAGGGATATAAAGTGTAACGACTTTACCGTAGCCCAGGTGTTTTCGTATACAAACAACCAATGTAAGTACAGTAGAAGCAAACAGCATGTACTGTACCACGTTTTATTAAAACTGTTATAATTGCTTACAATCTTGCTTTATTAAAAGTGTAAATTATTTACAGATATCATGAATGATATAGTATTTACAACATACATACAAATACATATACACGTTTTATATATATATATATATATATATATATATATATATATATATATATATATATATATATATATATATATATATATATATATATATATATGTGTGTGTGTGTGTGTGTGTGTGTGTGTTTACATATATACTTATGATCAATATGTTGATTATACCTTATATAATATTTGCTTGCAATATAATTATGAAATATTTCAAATAGTGGAAAAAATAACCGTCAAAATCAAATTTCACCTCGTCTTCCTGTCTCGGAAAAATATGCGCCCATGACTGATAATGGAATATCCGACATTTGTTAGCTAAGATATAAACATAAGACGGATAAAGGCTGGATATTAATAAACGATACCAATAGGTGAAACAATACATGTATATACATATAACCTAATGATTGTTTTGACCCTGATCAAAAGCAATTTATTAATATTCATAAATGATGAGATCCTGCGCAAAAACGAGGGGGGGGGGTAATTTGAAATCAGGGGGGTAGCATAAAACCGGTTTCAAATTACCCCCGGGGGTAGCTTGAAACCGGTATCAAGTTACCCCCCGGTAGTTTGAATCCGGTTTCAAATTACCGGGGGGTAAGATTTGGAGGGGGGTAATTTGAAACCGGTACACCGGTGTAGCTCATTCTTTGATTCTAAGGGAGGCATTACCTTGTAATTTTGTACCGAAAAGTGGTGAATATGTGTTATTGGCAGGTTTTCCTGATTCCCTTAAGTCGTATGATATTGAAAATTTTAATTTAATCTGCCCTTCCTTTGCAAGGAATTTGAAATTGGCCATAGTTGATAAATTCCCGGTTAAGGAGGTTGATGTTGTGATAGGGAATGATGTGGCTATGAAGAATAATAATTGTCCGATATTGATAAACCCTGATAGTGAAGTAGCAGCAGTTACTTGTTCTAGTGCTAGAATTGTTGACGCTGCAGAGTCAACAATTGGTGTAGATTTAAGTAGTTTAGATCGTAGTGATAGCCTAGCTGTAGATCTTGGAATGTTAACGGACTAGTTAAATTGGACTACTGAAGAGTTAATCAAAGCCCAGAAAAAGGAGTTTTGGGAACTCCCTATAGAGTCAGGGGAGGTTTCTGATATGACTGGTCCCAAATTTAAGATAATTAATGATATTTTATATAGGTTGAGTAGGCCTATGGGGGTGGATAATGTTGATCATGAAATTGTGAAACAGATAATGGTTCCCTTTGGTTACAGGAAGAAGTTAATGTCATTGGCGCACGAAAGTGGTTTGGCCGGCCATTTTGGAATTCATAAAACTTCTTGCAAATTGTTAAGGAATTATTATTGGCCGAAGTTGAAGGCAGATGTAAAGAAATTTGTCAATAGTTGTGATGTGTGTCAGAGGGTCGGTAAACCCAATCAGCGGATTCCAAAATCACCTCTATGTCCTATTCCCGTAGTTTCCGAACCTTTTAAGGAAGTCATTATTGATGTGAATGGACCATTACCGAAGACGCGTAGTGGTAATGAGTATATTTTGACAATAATGGATAGGATGTCTCGATATCCCGAGGCAATACCACTTCGTACCATAAAAAGCATTAAAATTGTTGACGTACTAATTGACTTTTTTACCAGGTTTGGAATGCCTAAAGTAATTCAATCAGATTGTGGATCTAATTTCATGAGTAGGCATTTCAAAGATGAAGTGGCAGAGTTGAATATAAAACATGTAATCTCTTCTCCATATCACCCCGAAAGTCAGGGAGCTCTGAAGAGATTTCATCAAACCCTGAAATCTATGGTAAAAAAATATTGTTTAATTAATGGTTCTGAATGGGATAAGGAATTACCTTATTTGTTGTTCGATTTCGTTCTGTCCCAAGTCAGTCTTTGGGTTTTTTGCCTTTCAACCTTGTGTTTGGTTATTGTGTGCGAGGGCCTCTCGATGTGGTTCGTGAGACGTCCCTGAGGTTAATTTATTGGATTATGTGTCTAATCTAGGCGATAAATTAACCAAGGCTTGGAAATTTACGGGTGAAAACTTATTATGTAGCCAAAAAAGAATGAAGTTCTTTTTTGATAGAAGGTCCAAGGCACGCGACTTTGCGGTAGGCGATAAAGTATTGGTTTTGTTACCCTTCCCAGGGAATCCATTGAAAGCTTCTTTTTCAGGTCCTTGGAAAATTTTGAAAAAAGTAAGTGAAGTTAACTATTTAGTGGAGACACCCCAAAGAAGGAACCCTTTTCAACTGTGTCATGTAAATATGTTGAAGGCTTATATGGAACGGGAAAAAGTCATTCCTGTGGCAACCATTGTGAATACGGTAGATTCTGAGAACAATAACCATTTTTCTTTTTCAGAGGGGGAGGGTATTGATGATAATTGTTTCAATGGATGTGAATGGCGGTCGGATAATAGAAAGTCTTTGGAAAAATTTTCGGGAGTAATTTCACATTTAGGTAAGGAAGAACAAAGGTCTTTGAAAAAATCAGTATCTAATTATAAAGAATTATTTTCGGAAGTACCGGGTAGGACTTCGGTCCTTGAACATGATGTGGATGTAGGTAGCGCCACTCCTGTGAAACTATCTCCTTACAGGTTGAATCCCTTCAAAAATGAGGTTGTAGCGAAGGAAGTGGATTATATGTTAAAACATGACCTAATTGAACCTAGTCAAAGTCCGTGGTCATCACCGGTTGTATTGGTAAAAAAATCAGACTGTGATTTCAGGCTATGTTTTGATTACCGTAAGTTAAATGAGTTATCTAAATCTGATTGTTATCCATTACCTCGAATTGAGGATTGTATTGATCGAATGGGTAAGGCCAAATACATTAGCAAATTCGATTTGTTGAAAGGTTATTGGCAGGATCCTCTTTCAAAGCGGGCAAGGACCCGGTCTGCTTTTGTAACACCACAGGGATTGTTTCAATGTAAAGTTATGCCGTTTGGTATGAAGAACGCGGCTGCCACATTTCAGAGGTTAATGAATACTTTAGTCCATGGTTTAGAAGGATGTGTTGTGTATATTGATGATATTGTTATTTATAGCGATGATTGGGAAACCCATTTAAAACGTATTAGGGCACTATTTGAGGTGTTGAAAAGGCAAATTTGGTAATTAATTTAAAGAAAAGCGATTTCGCAAAGGCGAAGGTAGTATATTTGGGTCATGAGGTTGGTAATGGTAAAGTTGCTCCTAAGCAGGCCAATATCAAAAGTATTGAAAACATGGTAGTCCCTAAATGTAGGAGGGATGTCAGAAGATTCCTTGGTTTGAGTAGGTACTACCGAAGGTTTGTTAGGAATTTTTCGGATATAGTAGACCCGTTGACAAATCTCTTAAGAAAGAAGGTAGCATTTGTTTGGACGGTTGAAACTCTAAAGGCTTTTGATAATTTAAAAAGAGTTTTAATTAATTTCCTGTCTTGAGAGCTCCTGATTTTGACCTTCCTTTTCTCTTGCCACGGATGCAAGTGACGTTGGTGTAGGAGCGGTGTTGTTGCAGAATGACGAGCAGGGAGTTTCTCATCCTGTCGCATTCTTTTAAAAAAAATTGTCCTCCGCCCAACGTAGGTATTCAACTGTGGAGAAAGAGACTCTTGCTTTAATATTCGCTATTAATCATTTTCAGGTTATCTCTCCTTCTCAGATACACCTATTAAGGTCTTGACGGATCATAATCCCCTGACCTTCATCAGCAGATACAAGAATAAAAATCAACGATTGATGAGGTGGAGTCTCATGCTGCAAGAGTAGGAATTTAGAATTTTCCCACATCCCAGGAAAAGATAATATTGTTGCCGATTTTCTCTCTCGCAGCGTTGAATATTAGTTGATTGACAGAGGGGCTATGCAGCTATTAAAGGTAGTATCTGTATCGTTCTAATTATGGTGTGTGTTGCTGTTGAAGTGGGCACGTAGTGAGTAGAAGTAAATGTATATTTAAGATTTATTAATCATGGTTTCTTTACAGAAGACTATAATGTTTTGGGTTTATTATATGGGATCTTTAAGGTTAAAAGGTGAGGGTGGTCACTGGTACTTGCTAATGGTTGATTAACTAGGCGGTCTAAGGTTTTGAGGTGTCAGGTACGTTAAGGTTTATAATAAGTTAAGAAAAGGAGATAGGCACTAATGTGGTCATTCTGTGTTTTCAGGCTAATAATTATGTTTCATCGATTTTGTTTGTTTGTTTGCGCAGGGGAGTTTTGTGGTGGTCTTCTCTGTGTCGTTCGGTGTGTGTGTATGTATTGGACACTATGGTGATAAGTGTGATATATAACACTGAAATAGACAGTGGTTTTTGTGATCAACATTTATTGATAGTGAGTGATGTGTATCCCTGAAAATGAACAGTGTATTGAGTGTGGAAAAGGTTATAGCCTTTGGACTATATATACAGAATCCGGTTGTTAGTGCAATGACTCTTTATTAAGTTTATTAACGGAATGAGTGATGTGAAACTTTTTGGTTAGGTATCTATTTATCGAATGGTGATGTTTTGGATTTCTGGTTTTGGAAAATTTACTTGCGATTTAATATTAGGTTTAAGATGTTTTAGTATTGGTTATATATTGCTATCCTTGTGAGCTGTAAACCTTAGTACTTGCCACCCTCTTTCCTTTTGTTTGTCATGTTTTTGCAGTTTGTTTAATAATCATTTTTGAGTGGTTGGTTTAATATTTCAATATGTGATAACCTGTATGTTGTAATTTAAATCACTTTATGGGGGAAAAAAATAATTTTGGGATTTTTTTTTTTTTGGGTTGGGTGAGGAGGTGTTACATAAATTGTTATATACTTCTTGATTATTTACGTTTTTATATATGTATAAGGTTAAGTATAGACCTATTGTTTTGTTTCTTTAATTGTGTAATTTTTTTCTTTTGCAGGGAGTTAAGATTGAGTGTGTATCATTTATTCATGTATTATTGTGGTTCAGGTGTTATTTCTGTCTAGATATTATGTATTAAAATTAAGGAGATTTTTGTGGTATTTTCTTTGTCCCCTTGAGTTGACTTTGCACTCGTATTGATGTTTGGATACTATTCCACCTTTAGTGGACCTAGTACTGTATGA
>NC_090744.1:2787702-2795202 GCF_036898095.1 Palaemon carinicauda
TGTGATTTACGTGTAAATTAAAGGTTAGACTCTCTCTCTCTCTCTCTCTCTCTCTCTCTCTCTCTCTCTGCCAAAACTTACAATAACCTTTCTAAACTAAATCAGCCAAACGTAGCGTAGGCGAAAGGAACTTTAAGAAGAAAGTTTATTAACCCTGAATAGCAATATGAATTACTTGAAACTAATTACTCCATGATTAAAAGACGAAATGAAATATGGTATTGTAATCTCGGTAATTCTCTTGTTACCTCTGCCAGGGAGTTTATAAAATGACCTGCGTTCACTAACCCCTTCCAACGAAGTTGGAAGGAGGTTATGTTTTACCCCCTGTTTGTGTGTGTTAGTTTGTTTGTGAACACCTACCTTGCGCATTTATTTAACACAATTTTACATTTGATAATCATTTAAAAATAAATAAGAATTCAGAGGAAGAGAAGCAAGTGGACAGAGAAAGAATAAAGTAGTTATATTCTGTTTATATGAGTATTTATGTTTACCATTATTCAAGTTACAACCTGAAATATTATTTCAAAGATAATTCAAAATCTAAGATAATGTGATACTTAAATAAGATTTTCTATATTTCATTTTACCTTCTGTTTATATGAATAATTATTCTCACCATTATCTAAGATGACTTTCTTAGGATACCTTAACGTGGTGAAAATGGTTTGTGCATCACTATGTTCAGCATAGCTGTACCAGATAGGGCCCCACATACTAGGTTGGTTTGCTGAGAGCGATCAGGCTAAAGTCCCATACTATCACCAATCTGGCCAGGTCAGCGTGGTGATGAAAACTGTCCAAACCTCAGATGGGAATTGGCATGTCTGAGGCCTTTGTGCTGCAGTTGACTAGAAATGGCTGCGTTTGTTGTTGTTGGCCACCCATACTAGACTGGTTTGCTGTGAGCAATCAAATTAAGTCTCCCCACCATCACCAATCCACACTGGCCAGCGTGGTGATGAAAACTGGCCAAACCCCAGGTAGGAATTGGTATGTCTGAGGCCTTGTCCTGCAGTGGACTAAAAATGCTCGAGTTTGTTGTTGTTTTTGTATGGCCAAATAAAGCATCCCACCATCACCAATCCTCATTGGCCAGGATGGTGAAAAAAAATTGGCCAAACTCCAAACTTGAATTATCATGTCTGAGGCCTTTGTCCTGTAGCGAACTAGAAACGGCTGCATTTGTTGTAGTTATCGTTATCTAAAATATGATCTGAAAAACGTTTTTTAAAATATGATTGGAAATTTAAAATGTCACGGAACTAAAATAAGATTTTTTTTTCAGCAAAATAAAAATGTCAATAATTATTCAACATTGCTCACGTTTTATGGCGTATTGTATTCGATACTAAAATAAGATTATTGTCTGTTTAACAAAATGAAAATGTTAATTATTCAATATTATTTACCTTTTTCTGGCGAATTGTATTCTCTTCTAGTTTGGACACATTTCTGCCGTTGGAACATGAGGCACTGAAAAACAGTAATTTCCATAAACAACTTCTCTTTGCAGCTGCCATCCAGAATTTGTACCCGAAATGGCGCTGCGCGTAAAATGAAGTTTGTTTTGCTTAACGCAAAAGAGGAAATTTTAGATTTTACGCAGATTGTTCTAACGCTGGTGTCTTCATTTATTCGTCTTGGTACTGACATTGATATTGTCCTAGCAAAAAGGACAATGCCCTAGAGGACTGACCATATATACATATGATCAGCGCCCAAGCTAGAACCAAGGATGGCCAGGCAATGGCTGCTGATGACTCAGCAAATGTACCTATACACTTCCCCAAAACCCACTTCCTTGGCTCACAAGGATGGTGAGATTGTAGCCACCAAAGAAACTAATGAGTTTGAGCAGTACTTGAACCTCCGTCAGGGACGTTACGACATCGGCCACCACAACCCTGAATCAATATTATTGACCTTGTTCTACAGATTTGCATCACTGGCAGGTTAAACATACAAAATATAAAGTTTCTATATGTCATAGAAATTGAGATTATAGCAAAGAAAACAGCTTCATATTTCAATGTTTTCTCCTATTACAGTTTCAAAATTATAGACGAGAAAAAAAAGAAAGAAAAAAAAAAGCATTTTTGAAAATTGCCATCCACTATAGTTCTATAACTTATAGTCAAAAATACTTTCGCATTAAAAGGTGTGTTAACATTATAACTCTAAAACTGTAGTAAAAAATTTTTTTTACATTTAAACGTTTCTATCATTATAGTTCTAAAATTATAGCCAGAAAATAATTTCACATACGTTTCTATCATTATAGTTTTAAAGTTATAGCCAAAAACAATTTCACATTTACATGTTTCTATCATTATAGCTCTAAATTTATAGCCAAAAATAATTTTACATTTATATGCTTCTATTGTTACAGTTCTAAAAGTATAGCCAACAACAATGACAGATTAAATATTTGGCCTTTTGACCTTTAAGTAGAACTTTGAATTGATAACATATAATTGATAACATATAATTCCCAAAAATCGTATCCAAGAGTGAAATCCTGTTTGACCTTTGACCTATAAATACGATTTAAACACGATTTTAACCTCACTCAACATATCAGTTTTATCAGCTCGGTAAAGTTAATGGCTAATGTTAAATTCATATTTAACACTTTATCTTTTGAAAGGTGTAAATGTAAATGGCCAGCTCTACCAATGTTAAATCAGCTTTTAACAGCAAGAAGTAGATAGTAGACGTAACCAATTAGTGGAAGATCATAAGTTAATTTATAGTAAGTCAACATTTGTCAGATACTTCTGCTATAACTATTGCTACTAATGATAGTGTTTCTCTTACTGTTAATAATAATAATAATAATAATAAATAATAATAATAATAATAATAATAATAATAATAATAATAATAATAATAATAATAATAATAATAAAATAGAAATGAAAACTAAGAAATCCTTGAGCTACTACCCTTTTTACATCAAGAAATAGATGGCAAATGTAGTTACTACTACTACTACTACTACTACTACTACTACTACTACTACTGTTCACAATAATAGATTAATAATAGCAATCCAAGCTTGGACTTAAAGTTAGAAAATCTCCTTTCGCTTCTACCTTTATACTATTATTATTATTATTATTATTATTATTATTATTATTATTATTATTATTATTATTATTACTACTAGCTTAGCTACAAGCGTAGCTGGAAAAGCAAGATTCTATGAGCCCAAGGGCTACAACAAGGAAAAATAGCCCCGTGAGGAAAGGAAATAAGGAAATAAATAAACGATATAAGAAGTAATGAAAAATAAAAATAAAATATCACGAAACGGAGGATGGTAAAAAAATTTTCAAACTCTTCAAGTTCACTTGTTAGTAATGAGGTTCTTAAGAGATCCTCTTAACTGGGCAAGTACGTGGTTTGAGTCCCCAAAAACTGCTAAGGATATTACTGACTCCAGAACTCCTTTATATTCCCTAAGTGTAGATTTTAGTATCACGACTATAAATGATTAATTTAACCATTAAATAAATTAAAATATTCTCTATATCAAAATGTAAACAAGTATATTCGAAATATGTTATTATTTTATAGTATTCTATATTATATATACAGGTATAAATATCTTTATATATGCTTACTGGATTATTTCTTTTCCTCATTGGGCTATTTTTCCCTGTTAGAGTCCTTGAGCTTATAGCATTTTGCTTGCTTTTCCATCTAAGGTTGTAGTTTGGATATAATAATAATAATAATAATAATAATAATAATAATAATAATAACAATAATATTAATTATAATAATATACGTAATATATATATATATATATATATATACATTATATATATATATATATATATATACATATATATATATATATATATATTTATATATATATATAATATATATGTATATATATATATATATATATATACAAATATATATATATATATATATATATACATCTTAGATCTTCTTATTGGATTTATGGCATTCTTGATAATAAAAGGAAATTTATGATTGCTTAATAATTATCAGACTATTAGGATCAAAAATCTATATTAGATATGGTGTTATTTATCTTATGCATATAATATGTAGCAAAAATTCGCAACCGATGTCATTGAAGTCTATCTTAGTTCTGATTGGTCGAGACATTTGATCTTACACCAATCATAATTCAGTACTGCCTGGGAGTCTATCTTGGTTCTGATTGATGGAGAGTTTTGATCTTACGCCAATCATAATTCAATGCTGCCTGGTGCATGAAGTCCATCTTGGTTCTGATTGGTCGAGCTTTTGACCTTACGCCCATCATAATTCAATGATGCCTGCTGTAGGCGAAACAGAGATAATATGAAATTTATATAAAAGAAAGTATTTTACTTATTATTCATAAAATTATCAAATGAAATACTTTATAATTTAATTAGATATGATAGTAAAATAATCCAGATAACTCTCTTTGCTATTATAATTGACATTATAAGAATTTCATTTTGGAATCTATATAACGTCTCATTTTTCATCTTTTGTTTATAATTATAGATTTAAATAAAATCATTATTCCGTTTAATTAAGATAAAGAAACCATAATAGACTGGACGTTCATCATCTTTAGTTTATAATTATAAATTTCAATAAATCATTATTCTCTTTAATTGAAATAAAGAAATCATAGTAAACTAGACATTCATTCTAGGTCGAAAAAGAATCATTATTCTCACGCAAAAATAAATACAAATGAAGTAAACAAAAACAAAAATAAAATCGAATCTAGCTAGTTTTCAATGACCCATCATCAGAGGAAATTGGAAAAAATAAATTGCTTCTATTAGACCGAGTCTCCATTCATAGTGATTTCAATGTAATTATGGAGTTAAATAGTTTATTACGAAATATCAAAAGTGAATTTCAAATGTAGTGGAAGTTATTTGAGTCAAAATAAAATAATTTATTCAAATTAATATATAATTTATACTTTATGGAATAACGTCAATGTTATTTTTTGAAAGGTGTCTCATACACTAATGCAAATTTAAAATATTAAATGATATTAATACCATACGATTGTAGGGAAGTAAAGATTAATGCAATAGAACTCTATATATTGAAAAGAAGTTGGTTTCGAATATGAGGAAACCAGAAATTTAGATTTCAAATAATTTTCTTGTTTTCCCTGTATTTTGTGATCATATGTTTGAATAGATTTTTTGACAGCTTATATATATATATATATATATATACACACATATATATATATATATATACTGTGTATATGTATATAAATTATTTACTGAATATATATATATATATATATACAGTATATACTGCGTATATGTATATAAATTATTTACTGAATATATATATACTATATATATATGTAATATATACAGTTTATTATATATATATATATATGTGTATGTGTGTGTAAATATATATATATATATATATATATGTGTGTGTGTGTGTGTAAATATATATATATATATATATACTGTATATATATGTATATATATGTGCATATATTCAGTATCTATCTATCTATTTATATATATATATATATATATATATATATATTAGTTCCAGCAGATATGTCAAAAAGATGTTCACTTCCGGAAGAAAGCATGAAAATTTGTATACAGGGGTTTTTAAGTATGGTGAATCCATTTCTAACCGGATCCACGCTGGCAAACCAAGGGGTCCTACTCAAAATTAAGAAATCCAAAATGGCCGCCCTGCGTATTGCCGATTTTGCTATTTCATCAGGAACAATGGTTCTTTTTGACCTAGAAACATGATCTTAATTTAGATATATAGGTTTTTAGGGTCAAGGAATGCAATAAGACTCCTTAAAAAAACATAAAATGTAATTTAGAACAAAATCAAGATGGCTGCCCTCCATGCATAATGCAAACCAGTAAACTATTTGTCTATTCGGCATAAAAACTACTTTATTCACCTTTCCACTGTTATTAGTAGGCTTTGGGACAAGAAATTCAATAAAGCATTTTGATTCCTATAATATGTTCACCAGTAAAAAAATCTAGTAACAGTTTAAATAAATTTCGATGAACCATTGAAAGCAATATTGTTCTTTCTCGTAACGCACAAAAAATAGAGATGTACACTTGTCATTTTCTTTTTATATTGGGGAATATACATTGGACAAATGGTTTTACTGAAACAGTATTCAGATGAAAACAAAATATTGAAATGTTTTATAAATTTCAAGAAATAAACTTAATCTAATCTGTCAATGGCCTCTTCACATTGTCCACCACAAAAACACAGCTGTGTGCACGGGAGGCTTGCTTTAGCACACTGACATCTTCCTGTGCACCGTTTTTTACAGGCACACTTAATGAGTTCTCTGCAGCCCTTTGATGCTTCTGGCAGCGTACTCCATAAGAGCACCAACATTCTCTCACTGTCAAGTGTCCACCCCCACTCAGAAGGACTCGGAAGTGTTGGACTGGCTTCCAATGCCTGACCCCAGATGTATCCAGCTTGATAAGCAGCACGCTTTACATGTTGTAGAAGTGCTGCACGTGACGGTGGGATGTTTTCCAGCTTCCGATTACAGTAGGAGAAGAAGTGCTTCCAAGCTTTATTTACATCAGTGAGTTGCGATGTGCGAGAGTACAGCAGAACCACATATCTTTCAAGTTCTCTTCAGGTCCGCTTCTGTAACTTCACGTGGAGTAGCAGACAGTCTTTGAAACACTTCAGTGATTTCTGGAAATGATTTTTTATACTTCCCATGCAGTCTTATTACCGACAGAGCTTAATGAAGACACCGTGTCGCATCCTGATATGGCATGCATGAATGGGAGGCCTCTGCAGTAATCATTGCCAAGCTCACTAGCTATGACATGTGCTCCAATATACCGAAAGTGAGTACCATGACCAAATTCTAGCCAGAGTTCACAATCTTTCATTCTGATAGCATTCACAATGGGTAGAACTAAGACATCTGTGTCAGTCGCATGCACCATAATCCTCTTCATGTTATTGCTGTAAGCATGGAAGCAGTGAAGCATCATTCGGTAGTCTGCTTCTTCATGAGTGCATGGTTGAAGCCCAGAAAACATCAAGTGTTGAGGAGGAGGCAACATTCAGACCTTTTGTTGTGACCAGCATCTTTCCTAGCACTGTTGTTTCAGATTTGATCACATTGGCTAGAAATCTAAAGAGTTCCACCTTGTTGCTGTCAACACGCAAGAAGCTTTTCCAGTTGTGAGGAAGTCGTTTTTTCTCGGAAACCCGAAAATCTTCTCCAGTACCTCGATGCTCTCTGGTGTGTGCTTTAAGACTGTCGTCCTTATAGGCATCCCACACAACATCTACTCGAGCCACATGTTCAAGTTGCCTCTTGAGATAAGGAACAAAGACACACTCTGCATAGTCTTTAAATGTTTTGACATTTGTTTTAGCAGTATTGGGATCCAATGTGTGGACGAGAGCTGCCCCATCAAATATCTTCACATCCACATCAGTTATGTTCTA
>NC_090744.1:2800202-2807702 GCF_036898095.1 Palaemon carinicauda
TCCATACACATACACGCACACACACACACACACACACACACATATATATATATATATATATATATATTGTCACAGAACCATCAGCCAAAACAGACCCAATCCTGTCACGGTCGCCATTGTTATGAACCGCCTTAATGGTTCAACAGGTTCTTTAAAAAAAAAAAACTAAAATAATTGGGACTGGAATGAACCAATGGACTGCAACAACCAAAGGGTTGGGTAAAACAGAAAACACTTAAGTACCTTAACCTAGTTTATTATACAACAATTATACAATAATTACAAGTATATACAATAATTACAATGAGTACAGGTATTGGGAAGCACAGAGACAAAAGATCGTCACCACAAAATCAGCTAAACTTTAAAATCACCAAATATAGTTTACTTTAAGTTAAAGTACATGATAAACAATTATCAAAATTAATCAACAACAAAAACACAGTAAGCAGCAGCCATGAAAAATTAATAATTGAAAATTCTCATTATTATACAAGTAATAAATACGAGCCCATGTACTGGCTCTTCCAACATCCACAAACAATCCCTGATCCTCGAGGACGTCCATCGAACACTGCGGGAACTACCACGACAGTGTCGATAAAACAGCCACTTTGCTGCCACCGAAGAACAACGCTTCCAAACCATCTCGACCTCGAGGACCAGGTTGAGGACAAGTCACCACCAACTAGGAGACACTCCAAAGCTGGGTCTGCTGCTCTTTCTCGACTGCATCCCGAGAAACGGTCCCTCTGGCTTCCCAAACCTGACTGAAGCTTGTCACTCACAACGTGTCAAAAGTAAACAAGACACCCGCCTTGACAAAGAAAAAGAGGGCAGTTAAAAATAGAAAAATTGAAACTAGGTTGTTTCACAGTCAAACAACCTAACAATATATATATATATACATATATATATATATATATATATATACATATAAATATAAATATATTTAAAGAAACAAATATATAAATAATTATACATACATATGTATTATATACTGTATATATATATATATATATATATATATATACAACAATGACAACTAATGCAGCTGTTTCTAGTCCACTGCAAGACAGAGGCCTCAGACATGTCAATTCCTGTCTAGGTTTTGGCCAGCTTTTTTGTTACTTGCTACCAGTGCGGATTGGTGATGGTGGGAGATTTTCGTCTGATCGCTCACAGCGACCCAACTGAGTATGGGTGGCCCTAACTAGTATAGCATTGCTGATCATGGCACTACTCAAACCTTTTCACTACGATAAGGTATCCCCACTCAATAAGTCTTCTTAAATATTCACTCTGGGAACACTGGGCAATTAGGGCGTGAAACTTCTTAATTGACTGAGCAAATTAAATGGAATACTACACCAGTTTGAAGCTTCTATAAAGACTTTTCAAGGGAACGGAAACCCCTAGAGTCTGTTCTCACGGAATTTAGTGCGGTGGAAATACAATTGTCTCAGTACTATGCTTTTGGTAGAAACTTTCATGCTCTATATATTTCTCGTTTTATGACCTCTCTCTCTCTCTCCTCTCTCTCTCTCTCTCTCTCTCTCTCTCTCTCTGGCAGTTTATAATCATGAAGGAAATTAGAACAGAAATAATTGGTGTTGTTCGTTTCTTGTTATCAGAATTCTTATTTACTTCAGGTGCCTGATAATTTACTGCAGAAAATTGTAATTTCCTTTTGCACTCTGACTCAACTACTCGTTTAAGTATATATCATTAGAAAATAGTTTATGAATATGTATATATATATATATATATATATATGTGTGTGTGTGTGTGTGTGTATGTGTATATATATGAGTATATATATTCATATACACACACACACACACATATATATATATATATATATGTATATATATATATATATATATATAGATAGATAGAGAGAGAGAGAGAGAGAGAGAGAGAGAGAGAGAGAGAGAAAGTGCGATTGTGTGTATATATGTGTGAACATTAGCACTTGTTTGACCTTCTAGTCTAGCCTGTCTTCTTTTCATTTAAAAAAAAAATCAATAATTGCTCAATATATTGATTGGTTTAAAAGCAAAAATATAAAATAAATCCTCTTCTCATTTCTAATTAAGCAATAAATTAACTTCCTTCATCTCTTCCTGTAAAAAGATCCATCAAAGTAACTATCTTGTCATTTATTTTACATTAGTTCATCGATTCATAAGAAATTAAAATGTCTCAAAAAAAAAATCTGGTTTGTGATAGATCTATATTGTAAAATATAATTAGATTGAAAATTGCTTTCACTATCGAAACCTGGAAGAATTTTTATATTTGAGCACCTGAGTTTTTATGATTTATCTATGTTTTCAATTAAAAAATGAGGTTGCTTTGAGACTCTGGAAAGGGGTAGCATTCGAAAGCTGGAAAATGTTATTCACACGAAGGCCTTGAGTGGATGAAACTACACTGTTAAACATTTGCATTAGAAAAAAAAAATACGGTAAAAATCTTGGAATAAATGTTGCCAGGCATTTACTGTTTTAAAAACGGATATATTGACGAAAAGGAGGAATACTACGGTCACCAATCCGTAAAAGATAATAATAAAGTAGGGTTTAAATTACGGTCGCCTGTATTTTACTAAAATACGGCAGAAGACAGTATTGTTTTATGTAAGATTTCCGAATAAAATTACGGGCTTTTTCTCAATAGATACAATTTTGAAGAATATCTTTTCGTGGTTGTACAAAGCCCTGAAGTTCTAGAAGCTTTATACTTGATCTGAAAAGGTTTATCTTAGTTTCCTCTTTTATAGAAAATCTAAATTCAGCTCTTAGTAAAATAATTAGAATCAAAGCTGTAATGATTCTGAAGCTTTAGAAGACTTATACTTAGTCTGAAATGACTTTTGATTTTACGTAAGAGAAATCTATGTGCAGCTCTTAGTAATTTAGAATTAGCGATCATAACACTAGTGAGATCAGTGTTACTGTATGGACATGAGTCATGATATGACAATGAAACAATATCCAACAGATTTTGTAAATCTGAGAACAAAGCCCTCAGGAGGATATTGGGTGTTAAATGGCAGGACATAATTAGAAAGGAAACTCTAAGAGAGATTACTCGAGTACCATATGTGGATGAGATCATGGTGAGGGGTAGATGGAAAGATTAGCTCACCAAACGTTTAACTGGTCTCCACAAGGCGTTAGAAAAGTTAGAAGACCCAGGCCTACATGGCTGAGGACTATGAAGCGTGAAGAAGGAGACAATGAATGGAGAAGTATTGAATTAAAAGCTCAAGATAAAGACAACTGGCAAAATCTAACCGAGGCCCTTTAATTCAATAGGTGTAGAAGATGAAAATGATGAATCATAACACAATATACGAGCAGTAATGATTATGATATTTCAAATACTCTATGAAATATAAATATTAGAAAAATGCCATAAAAAGTGGAATTATAATAAATTTTCCCCAGAATTTCATGAAAGCAAAAACTCATTATACAAACATTATACGAAACCTCACACAGTTACAGAATATTCCACTCTCACCACGGTCCTTACCTCCAAATTCTGTGAAGTGGAAGTTTGTAGGCGAAGCTTTCACGACTCGGTAGATTTTTTTTCCGTCTCTTTGAAGTTGGTATTCGAGAAGATGACTGAATCCACATTCTTTTGGCATTGACGCCAACCTTCAATGAGATTTCAAAATGGATGTATGGTTCTTGGTGTTTGTTGAGGGAAGATGGATGAAGCTAGGATACCTTTAAAGGATTCTATAGGATTTATGGACATTAACGAAAGGTTTTTTATATAAGAGTTAAATGGATATGAACGTATACACGCATACACACGCTCTTATATTATTATTATTATTATCCTATTATTATTATTATTATTATAGAATACTTGCTAAGCTACAACCCTAGTTTGAAAAGCAGGATGTTATAAGCCCAAGGGTTCCCACAGATATAATAGACCAGTGAGGAAATGAAATAAGGAAATAAATAAACCATATAAGTAATGAACAATTGAAATATTACACACACACACACACACATATATATATATATATATAAAATATATATATATATATATATACATAAAGATATATATATATATATATATATACATAAAGATATATATATATATATATATATATGTATATATATACATAAAGATATATATATATATATATATATAATAATATATATATATATATATATATACATATATATATATATATATATATATACATATTAAATTGAAGCTATATATCTTTCGAGAATCATAATGCATATTGTTCATCCTTCTCCCTTTTTTTGTCACCTAAATTTAAATGGTGTAAAAAAAAAAAGCAATTTTGTTCCAAGATGGTTTAGGACATTAATACCAGATTTTGTGTTCAAATAACAAAATACAATTTTGAATGCCAGATTTAGGTCTCGTACCCAAAAAGAATCTTATTGCCTGTTTTATCCACTGCAGTACTGTCTGCCCCCCCCCCCCCCCCTTTTTTTTTTGGCGCTGAGAAAATTAACTCGAGGGAATAAATCTCAGTTATATTTTTGTTGTTATATTCATTATGTTAAATAATTCTTATTACTTCTACCAACGAAGTTGTCAGGAGGTTATGTTTTCGCCCCTATTTGTCCGTTTGTCCGTTTGATTGTGAACAGTATCCTGGCTATAATTTTACTCATAGAGTAGTGAAACTTTTAAGAATGAATTGTTATAGTAAGACGTGGAAATGATTCAATATTAAAAGTCTCAAGTCAAAGGTCAAGGTCAAATCCTAGCTAAAGGTTGACTGAATTAACCTTAACCTTAACCGCAAGTTCATACATGGTTGTAACACAGACTTCAAATACGCCTACGGTTTAAACTGATTTTGGCAAAAGCAAGCTGGTTTCGAGATATAAGCTGCCGTAGCGGAGGTCTGCACTATCAGAGAGATTTCCCTAGTGACATATTGTTATGATTAACTGTATAAGAATGAAAACATAATTTGATTTTTGAATTTTATTCTATAATCATTTTTATACATTTTTTCTATAATATTTATCTTCTTATCAAAAAATGTATCATTTCTCAAGCTTTCATAATTGATTGTAGTGACGTAAAGTGTCCTTCATATTCAGTATTTTAGTTTTATTCCCTTTACTAATTATCTCAAAATTGTGGCTGATTTTCCTTCCAAATAGTTTACTATTTATTCTCTTATGTATTCTAGTTATAAGGTAATGTTATGATCAAAATGACTTCTATCTTTTATATGTTCTGGGTATGGTATGTAGCAGTGATTTTGTATATATATATATATATATATATGTGTGTGTATATATATATATATATATATATGAATACATATATACATATATATATATATATATGTGTGTGTGTGTGTGTGTACAAACACACATACACTCACACACACACACACACATATATATATATATATATACATACATATATATATATATATATACATATATATATATGTATATATATATATATATATATATACATATGTGTGTATATATTTATGCATATATATACCTGTATATATATATATATATATATATGAGTGTGTGTCTGTATGTATATGCATTTAGATAAATATATGTATGTATAAACGCATATGATCTCTCTCTCTCTCTCTCTCTCTCTCTCTCTCTCCCTCTCTCTCTCTCTCTCTCTCTCTCTCTCTCTCTCTCTTTGTGGTCGACCTAGCAGAGATATGAATAGCCCTCATCCAGACGAGACAAGACCAGAGACAACATAAAAGCAAAAGGCGGAACGAGATAAGGACCTCTGCATTAAGGAGTCTGTGAAAGGGATTAACTTTGCTTGCCCTTCAGGTTTAACAAGCGTAGGAGGAGATGATGATGATGATTATGATGATGATAATGATGCTTAGTTTTAAAGTCTAAATCTAATAGATGATTCTATAAAAAGTCCTGATATTTTTAGACAAGATACTTCTATAGAAACATCCACGTGTAAAAATTTTTATAGTTTATCTATGAAATATTTATTTTGATGATGTTACTGCTCTTAAAATATTTTATTTTTCCTTGTTTCCTTTCCTCACTGAGCTATTTTCCCTGTTGGGGCCCCTGGGCTTATAGCATTCTGCTTTTCCAACTAGGGTTGTAGCTTAGCTAGTAATAATAATAATAATAATATCGATATATATAATTTATTACCTTATTTACTTTTGCTGATAAAAAATGTAAATAATATTTGAAGATGAAGCTATATCCAAAGAAGGAGAAAAAAAATAGAATTTTTTATAATTGATCGGCTTTCTTGAAAACTACATTACCTCCATAGGCCTAAAAAATCCATTATTGAATACAAGGAAGTTTCTATCGGGTTATAGAAAAGGAAAAAATCCAATTTTTCCTATTTCATTAAGTTTAACATCCCTGAATAGACTAAGTTTAATGTATTCGCTTTGATCATTCGATTCCAAAGCTGTGCTTCTAAAGAGGGATATTGCAAAATACCTTAATCGAGTAAGATTTTACATTCGAAGCTTCGTCAGAAATATGTGGACAGTGAGATGTTACATGGAAAAATAAGGATCCTTTAACTTATTTTCTTGAACTAGTATAACTTATTTTCTGGAATCAGTATAACTTATTTTCTGGAATCAGAATAACTCATTTTCTGGAATCAGTATAAATAATTTTCTTGAATTAGTATAACTTATTTTCTTGAATTAGTATAAATTATTTTCTTGAATTAGTATAAATTATTTTCTTGATTCAGTATAACTTATTTTCTTGAATCAGTATAACTTATTTCTTGAATTAGTATAATTAATTTTCTTGAATAGTATAGCTTATTTTCTTGATTCAGTATAACTTATTTTCTTGAAACAGTAGGAATATCACCTATTCTTTTTTTTAATCCGTATAACTTATCTTGAATCAGTAAAACTTATTTTCTTGAAACAGTACATTTTATTTTCTTGAATCTGTATAGCTTATTTTCTTGAATCAGTATAATTTATTTTCCTGAATTAGTATAACTTATTTTCTTGAATCAGTATAACTTATTTTCTTGAAACAGTAGGCGTATAACTTATTTTTTGAAATAGTAGGAATATAACCATTTTCTAGAATCAGTATAACTTATCTTGAATCAGTATCATTTATCTTCTTGAATCAGTATAACTTATTTTCTTGATTCAGTATAACTTATTTCCTTGAATCAGTATAACATATTTTCTTGAATCAGTATAACTTATTTTCTTAAATCAGTATAATTTATCTTCTTGAATCAGTATAACTTATTTTCTTGAATCAGTATAACTTATTTTCTTGAATCAGTATAACTTATTTTCTTGAGTCAATATAACTTATTTTCTTGAATCAGTATAACTTATCATGAATCTGCTTAACTTATTTTCTTGAATCTGTAAAACTTATTTTCTTAAATCAGTATAAGTTATTTTCTTGAATCTGTATAACTTATTTTCTTGAAACAGTAGGCCTATAACTTATTTTTTTG
>NC_090744.1:2825202-2827702 GCF_036898095.1 Palaemon carinicauda
TATTTGATTTACTTTATTATAATTTTAGGATTTACTTGTGGTTTTCTTTATCATAATGTTAGGATTTATTTGATTTACTTTGTTGTAATTTTAGGATTTATTTGTGGTTTACCTTATCATAATGTTAGGATTTATTTGTGATTGACTTTATCATAATGTTAGAATTTATTTGGGATTTACTTTATCATAAGGTTAGGATTTATTTGGGATTTAATTTATCATAATGTTAGGATTTATTTGGGATTTACTTTATCATAATGTTAGGAATTAGTTGGAATTTACTTTTAATTCGTGACACGGGATGGGGGTCCTGGGAGCTTGCCCCCCGGGTAGGTCCTTGAACGGGAAGATTTGTGACCAGGGAAGGGGGGTCCAGGGACCTTGCCCCCCCGGGGTAGGTCTGTGACCTGGGAGGGTTTGTGACCTGGAAATGGGGGTTCTGTGGTGTTTGCCCCCAGCTAGTTCTGTGACCTGGGAAGGGGGGTCTGGGGGCTTGCCCCCTTCTAGGTCTGTAACCTGGGAACTACTAGGTTAGGTTAGGTGGTTTTGTTAGGTTCTATGGCCTTTTACAAATCTCGACTGTTGAATAATCACTTTTGTCCTGTTTTCACACACCCAAAGTCCTAGGTTCCCACCTGTATCCATAACGGTAAAACAGTTTATTTGTAATTGAAATAAAGGCCAAATTCGTTGAAAAACACACTATTTAAGCTAGAAATTATAAATTTTCATATCGGATATCAGAGTTTGATTGAAACTGTAATTTTACTCATATATCATCCTTACAACTGAAAAAAAAACATCCATAGTAACACAGTGAATTTTTTTGACTTTCCTCTTTTGATTTTGGAAAAGTTCAACCTATCAAAACGTGAGATTTTTTTTTATATATAGTGTAGGATTTATTTGATTTATTTTTTGGGCTGAAGCCACCGAAATCAAAAGCCATTTTCAGTTAGTGACTTAAATCCTCCATGATGATTAAATTCTGAACTTTCAAAAAACCAGTTCATACCATTATTATTATTATTATTATTATTATTATTATTATTATTATTATTATTATTATTATTATTATTATTATTAGCCAAGCTGCAACCCTAGTTGGAAAAGCAAGATGCTATGAGCCCCAGGGCTCCAACAGGGAACAGCCCAGTTAAGAAACGAAACAAGGAAATTAAATAAACCATATAAGAAGAAATGAAAAATTTAAATAAAATATTTAAAGAAAAACATTAACAACATTAAAAGATAATTCCTATATGAATATAAAAACATTTGTTGCAACTTTGAACTTTTGAAGATCTGTTTTCCTGTTGTCACTGTTCTTGAAATATATTTTAATTGTTCATTATTTTTAATTTAGTTTATTTATTTCCTCATTTCCTTTCCTCACTGGGCTACTTTTTCCTTGTTTGAGAACTTGGTCTTATTGCAGCCTGATTTTCCAACTAGGATTGTGGCCTAGCTAGTAATAATAATAATAATAATAATAATAATAATAATAATAATAATATTAATAATAATAATAATAATAGTAATAATAATAATTATAATAATAATAATAACAATAATTGTAATTATGATTATAATTATAAGTATTATTATAATTACAATTACAATTGCAATTACAATTGTAATCGTAATTGTGATTACTACTACTACTACTACTACTACTACTACTACTAATAATAATTAAAATAATAATGATATTATTAATAATAATAATAATAACAATAATAATAATTATAATTATGATTATAATTACAATTATAACAACATCGATAATAATAATAATAATAATAATAATAATAATAATAATAATAATGATAATAATAATAATAATAATAATGATAATAATAATAATAATAATAGTGAAAACTAAATGAAACAGACACTATTCTTATCAATATTTCTTATCTGATTGATAAACCACTTAAGGAGGTTTCCTCGCTTGATTGACTTCAATTACTGGTAATTATCGTAATTAAATCCCATTGGAATTCTGAAATTATGGGTAATTAAATTTCGTATTCCAGTAATTCTATGGTAATTAAGCCTCATTATTCCACCTTCCCGTCATATTCAACTTGATTAGGTAACTTTTTCATTCCACCGCCAAAATGTTAGTTAGAATAATTGACTTTTTCTAATGACGGCATTCTTATTATTATTATTATTATTATTATTATTATTATTATTAGTAGTAGTAGTAGTAGTAGTAGTATTATTATTATTATTTATTATTATTATTATTATTATTATTATTATTATTATTATTATTATTATTATTATTATTATCATTGCAACTCTTATTATTATTATTATTATTATTATATTATCCTTATCATTATCATTATCATTATCATTATTATAATTATCATTAATATTATTTTAATCATTAATAATAATAATAATAATAATAATAATAATAATAATAATAATAAATATAATAATAATTATTATTATTATTATTATTATTATTATTAATTTAATACTT
>NC_090744.1:2853999-2856499 GCF_036898095.1 Palaemon carinicauda
ACACTGTTTAAGAGCCTTTTTCACAACTGAGAAATGTTTAGGGATGTAATAATGCTTTCTGAGCTCTGTTAATACAGAATAACATCCTGAATGTAATAATTTGAGGTGTGCATCCCAAATAACTAGTTTGGTCAAATGACTGTCTGGGTGCAATAATAAAGGGTAATTTCCACTTAAGCCATAATTCCATTTTTTGAATTTACTCTTAACTCTCAGAAGACCCTGTGAATCTAAAAATACATTAAGTAGCGTTGTAATAGGAGGAATGTCTTTTCTGGAATTAAGACCATGCTGTAGGTAAGAATATACCTCAGGATAATGCTTTCTTTGTTCATTGTTTAACAAGTAATTTATAGCCTGGGAAAAGTAATTAGCGACTGGTGAGCAAGCAATTTTCGCTTTCAGCTTCCACTTGTGCACCACTAAGAAAATATTGCGAAAAATCAATACAAGTTTCCTGAAATTGGAATAATTATTAATATCAATAAGATTGTTAGCAACTTCAATAACCTGAGCTGTGGAAGGAGTTGCTTGAACTTCAGTGGGCATCTCAAATGCTGGTATGGTAGTTGACAATTCTGGAACTTCATTTATACTTAAATTTGGTCCTGAAAAAAGCAAGAATTTTGCAACTGGTTGTATGACACACATCTGGTGATTATGTCCGCAGGATTGTTTTTCCCTGAAATAAAGCTAAATTTTATAGGAACCGTTTCACACATTCTTTGTATATTATGAAGTCTATTTACGACAAATGGAGAATGTTTATTTAATTTGTCCAATTTCAAGGCAGCAGAGTTCAGCCAATGTAAGGCACAGAGAGAATCAGTATATACGTAAATATTATTAACCTTTAAGGGTTTTAAGCAAGCAGATCCAGACAAATCTTTGTAAATATCAAGAGCACACTCAACACTTAAATGTATTGCGATAAGTTCCAGAGAGGGCATGGATTTACTCTTAAGTTGCTTATTTACAAGTCGGTTTTTGGCATGTATAAAGCTTAAGCGATTGGATTCAATATGCTGTAAATAGAGTACACAACCAAATATGTCCTTACTTGCATCTGAAAAAATATAAATATCATAATTGCCATCTCGTGGACCAACACACCTAGCAATTTTTAAAGGAGGAGCTCTGTTGGTTTGCCTGCAAATATTAATCCATTCTCTCTGCAATTCTTGCGTTAATGGTTGATCCCAATGTAAATTCTTTTGACACTGTAATTGATGCATGAACAATCTACAGCGGTTAAACAATGGCATATTAAAACCAAAAAGGTCAAACTGTGAAGCAATTGTTTGTAAAAGAGACCTTTTAGTATTAGCATTGGGATCAAGAAAAATTGGTTTAGTGAAAATTTCGTCGGAACATCGATCCCAGTTTAAACCAAACAACTTGTTACGTAAAGGCGTAGCTGCCTCGGCTTCGCGGTCCACTTCATCCTGTAAAGTTGAATCATTAGTTACAACCTGCTGAATGTCAAATTTATAGGGATTGAATATATTCGAAAGCTGTTTATACGACCACTCTAACTCCTCTGAAGTATTGGCAGTAATGGCCCCATTGTCCATATAAATCATGGAATAGATAGATTTCTTTAAATCTGCTATTCGAGAATCCTCTGAAGGTTGTAAAACAAGTATGTAATATAATGAAATCATTAATAAAAAGGGACTACATCTAAGGCCAAAAGGTAATCTTACATTCTTAAAAGCCAATAAGGAAAAATCGCCTTGATTCACATTTTTGTACCAAAAAAATAACAACTTAGACTGATCAGTTTCTGTTAAAGATAACATATTAAAGGCTTTCTTAAGGTCAAATATGAGTAACTTTTGGTCAAATCTAAGCTGTAAAAAGGAAGATGACAATTTTTGGTTTAACGTAGGCCCTGAATACATGCACTGGTTATGTGACAAAGATATATTATTAGAAGAATCCCTAAGGTTGGACAAAAATACAATCCTACATTTAGTACTATCCCTATCCAGCTTAAAGATAGGCATGTGTGGTAAAAAAGAATGTTGAGGATTCTCACTTTTAAACACCTCTAAATCATAAATGGGTTCAATTATGCCTGCCTTCAATTGCTCCTTAATTGTTTGGTCAACGAGCTGCAAACGTTCTGGATGTCGTTTAAGTCTCTTGAGGTTAGACCTTAATATCAACTTGGATAGATTTTCATTCTTTGAAAGTAAATGAGAAACTTTCCCATTCCACAGCAAGGGAACGATAATACGTCCATCAGACTCCCTACGACGAGGGGTTTTGATGGTAAATTCGACCAACTGGTTATTAAGTTCAATACTTTCATCATTGTAGGAATTCTGATCGTAATTTAAGTAATAATTGCATTCAGACTCTAGAAGTTGATCAGTGGCCTGTTGCAGTGGTTTCTCCATAAGCATGCCTCTTTCGTTTATTACAGAAAATGAACAGTTTACCTCAAAGTTAGTATTAATGTCATCATCGGCAAAAATATCAACTTTAGAGTTCA
>NC_090744.1:2861499-2868999 GCF_036898095.1 Palaemon carinicauda
CAATGGGAAATGTATAGCAATCAATCATGAGCTCTCTCATATCAGACAAAATAATTATTTACTTATTACAGAATAATATTTTGAAACTGTCACAGCTTATTGTTATCCCTATAAAGGATAATGAATTCAATCAGTTATGAGATTAAATATAAACAGAAAATATAAATTCCTCAATATAGACACTACGTTTCATCATTTTCATATTCCATCAAAGCTGACTTTCATGAATGAAAGCGCCAGATGTACAATAACGGTTGATATTTTTCGGTTGTGTGAACGAAGGACGAATAGGTCGTGGTGATAGAGAGCAAGTTACTAATAGTAGTCTCTCTCTCTCTCTCTCTCTCTCTCTCTCTCTCTCTCTCTCTCTCTCTGACGGTGGGCGTCTTTCATTACGGTTATGATTTATATTTACTTTTCCCCTTTTTGATAAAGAAATTAATAAACAAAAGATAACTTTTTGGATTTCATCATGAGCAGTGAAGTGTAAATGCAAATATATTCGCACTTTTAAAGGTTTAAAGGTCACTCATGAATGGCAGAGGTAAGGGACAGTGACATTGCCCTATCGAGCAGGACATTGCCCTAGAGACTGACCATATGTTAAATGATCAGCGCCTAAGCCCCTCTCCACCCAAGCTAGGACCAAGGAGGGCCAGGCAATGGCTGCTGATGACTCAACAGATACACCTATAGGCTCCCTTAACCTTAGGTCACAAGGATGGTAAGGTTGCAGACACTAAAGGCACTAACGAGTTTGAGCGGGACTTGAACCCCTTTCTGGCAAACACCAGGCAGAGACGTTACCATTCAGGCCTTTTGTCATTCAAGTACAATAGTTTAAAGGTTTAAAGGTCACTCATGAATGGCAGAGGAAGGGACAGAGACAATGCCCTAGCTAGCAGGACAATGCTCTAGAGACTGATCATAAGCCCCATCTCCACCCAAGCTAGGACCAGGGAGAGCCAGGCAATGGTTGCTGAAGACTCAGCAGGTAGACCTTGTCTCCCATATATCCTCCATCCGTAGCTCACAAGGATAGTGAGGCTGCAGACACTACATTAAATTATTAGGCTTGAGGGGGCTCGAACTCCAGCCCGGCAAGTCGCCAGGCAGGAATGTTTCCAATAGGCCACCATAATGGACATTAAAATCATAATAGGATATTGTCTGTTAGCTTTCATTTAAAATATCAGGCACATTATAATTGTTGATAATGTATAAACACTAATAAATAGTCGATAAGCGAAATTGAGGAACTCTAGGTCTGGTCAGTACTTGGTGAACGACCAATAAGAAGATAGATACTTTAAATGCGTATCCCGCTGTAACATCCAAGGGACAGTGAGGGGGTAAGGGTAGCAAACTCACCCCGTAGGTAATTATTAGAAATTAGTTAAGTTATAGATGACGTCACCTCTCTGTGAGGAAGAAGTATAAATATGGAGATTAAATTGCCATGTTTTAAACCATGATAAGAAAGATTTATTATGTTTTCTATACACTAAACACCATAGGAATCTGAATAATAATGAGACCGTAGATCAGTTCTAATGTTTTGATAAGTAACACTGATTCAAGAAAATAAGTTATACTGATTCAAGAAAATAAGTTATACTGATTCAAGATAAGTTATACTGATTCAAGATAAGTTATACTGATTCAAGAAAATAAGTTATACTGATTCAAGATAAGTTATACTGATTCAAGATAAGTTATACTGATTCAAGAAAATAAGTTATACTGATTCAAGATAAGTTATACTGATTCAAGAATATAAGTTATACTGATTCAAGATAAGTTATACTGATTCAAGAAAATAAGTTATACTGATTCAAGATAAGTTATACTGATTCAAGATAAGTTATACTGATTCAAGAAAATAAGTTATACTGATTCAAGATAAGTTATACTGATTCAAGAAAATAAGTTATACTGATTCAAGATAAGTTATACTGATTCAAGAAAATAGGTTATACTGATTCAAGAAGATAAATTATACTGATTTAAGGAAATAAGGTATACTGATTCAAGATAAGTTATACTGATTCAAGAAAATAAGTTATAATGATTCAAGATAAGTTATACTGATTCAAGAAAATAAGTTATACTGATTCAAGATAAGTTATACTGATTCAAGAAAATAAGTTATACTGATTCAAGATAAGTTATACTGATTCAAGATAAGTTATACTGATTCAAGATAAGTTATACTGATTCAAGAAAATAAGTTATAATGATTCAAGATAAGTTATACTGATTCAAGAAAATAAGTTATACTGATTCAAGATAAGTTATACTGATTCAAGATAAGTTATACTGATTCAAGAAAATAAGTTATACTGATTCAAGATAAGTTATACTGATTCAAGATAAGTTATACTGATTCAAGATAAGTTATACTGATTCAAGAAAATAAGTTATACTGATTCAAGAATATAAGTTATACTGATTCAAGATAAGTTATATTGTTTCTAGAAATTAGGTTATATTCCTACTGTTTCAAAAAAATAAGTTATAGGCCTACTGTTTCAAGAAAATAAGTTATACGGATTCAAGAAAATAGCTTATACTGATTTAAGAAAGTAAGTTTTACAGATTCAAAAAAATAAATTAAACAGATTCAAGATAAGTTATACTAATTCAAGAAAATAAGTTATACTGATTAGAAAAACAAGTTATACTGAATCAAGAAAATAAGTTACATTGACTCAAGAAAGTAAGTTATACTGATTCAAGAAAATAAGTTATAATGATTCAAGAAAATAAGTTATACTGATTCAAGAAAATAAGTTATACTGATTTAAGAAAATAAGTTATACTAATTCATGAAAATAAGTTATACTGATTCAAGATGATGATTTATACTGATTCAAGAAAATAATTTATACTGATTCAAGAAAATGATTTATACTGATTCAAGGAAATAAGTTATACTGATTCGAGAAAATAAGTTATACTGATTCAAGAAGATAAATTATACTGATTTAAGAAAATAAGTTATACTGAATCAAGAAAATAAGTTATACTGATTCAAGAAAATAAGTTATACTGAATCAAGAAAATAAGTTATACTGATTCAAGCAGATAAATGATACTGATTCAAGATAAGTTATACTGATTCTAGAAAATGGTTATATTCCTACTATTTCAAAAAATAAGTTATACGCCTACTGTTTCAAGAAAATAAGTTATACAGATTCAAGAAAATAGATTATACTGATTCAAGAAAATAGATTATACTGATTCAAGAAAATAAGCTATACAGATTCAAGAAAATAGAATGTACTATTTCATGAAAATAAGTTATACTGATTCAAGATAAGTTATACTGATTAAAAAAAAAAGGTTATATTTCTACTGTTTCAAAAAAATAAGTTATAGGCCTACTGTTTCAAGAAAATAAGTTATACTGAGTCAAGAAAATAAGTTATACTTATTCAAGAAAATAAATCATACTAATTCAAGAAATAAGTTATACTGATTCAAGAAAATAAGTTATACTGAATCAAGAAAATAAGTTATACTAATTTAAGAAAATAATTTATACTAATTCAAGAAAATAAGTTATACTAATTCAAGAAAATTATTTATACTGATTCCAGAAAATAAGTTATACTGATACCAGAAAATAAGTTATACTAGTTCAAGAAAATAAGTTATACTTATTCAAGAAAATAAATCATACTAATTCAAGAAATAAGTTGTACTGATTCAAGAAAATAAGTTATACTGAATCAAGAAAATAAGTTATACTAATTCAAGAAAATAATTTATACTAATTCAAGAAAATAAGTTATACTAATTCAAGAAAATTATTTATACTGATTCCAGAAAATAAGTTATACTGATACCAGAAAATAAGTTATACTAGTTCAAGAAAATAAGTTAAAGGATCCTTATTTTTCCATGTAACATCTCACTGTCCACATATTTCTGACGAAGCTTCGAATGTGAAATCTTACTCGATTAAGGTATTTTGCAATTTCTCTCTTTAGAAGCACAGCTTTGGAATCGAATGATCACAGCGAATATATTAAACTTAGTCTATTCAGGGATGTTAAACTTAATGAAATAGGAAAAATTGGATTTTTTCCTTTTCTATAACCCAATAGAAACTTCCTTTCATTCAATAATGGATTTTTTAGGCCTATGGAGGTAATGTAGTTTTCAAGAAAGCCGATCATTTATAAAAATCTCTATATTTTTTTCCTTCTTTGGATATAGCTTCATCTTCAAATATTATTTACATTTTTTATCAGCAAAAGTAAATAAGATAATAAATGACATATATCGATATTATTATTATTATCATTATTATTACTTGCTAAGCTACAACCCTAGTTGTAAAAGCAGAATGCTATAAGCCCAGGGGTCCAGTGAGGAAAGGAAACAAGAAAAAATAAAATATTTTAAGAGCAGTAACATCATCAAAATAAATATTTCATAGATAAACTATAAAAAATTTTTACACGTGGATGTTTCTATAGAAGTATCTTGTCTAAAAATATCAAGACTTTTTATAGAATCATCTATTAGATTTCGACTTTAAAACTAAGCATCATTATCATCATCATAATCATCATCATCATCTCCTCCTACGCTTGTTAAACCTGAAGGGCAAGCGAAGTTAATCCCTTTCACAGACTCCTTAATGCAGAGGTTCCTTATCTCGTTCCGCCTTTTGCTTTTTTGTTGTCTCTGGTCTTGTCTCGTCTGGATGAGGGCTATTCATATCTCTGCTAGGTCGACCACAAAGAGAGAGAGAGAGAGAGAGAGAGAGAGAGAGAGAGAGAGAGAGAGAGAGAGAGAGATCATATGCGTTTATACATACATATATTTATCTAAAAGCATATACACACAGACACACTCATATATATATATATATATGTATATATATATATATATATATATATATATATATATATATATATGCATATATATATATATATATATATATATATATATATATATATATATATATATATGCATATATATATATATATATATATTTATATATATATATATATATATATATATACAAGTATATATACAAGTATATATATATATATATATATATATATATATATATATATATATATATATATATATATATGCATATATATACACACATATGTATATATATATATATATATATATATATATATATATATATATATATATACATATATATATATATATATATATATATATATATATATATATATATATATATATGTATATATATATATATATATATATATATATATATATATATATATATATATATATATATGTGTGTGTGTGTGTGTATATATGTATATATATACTCACATATATACACATACACACACACACACACACACACATATATATATATATATATATATATATATATATATATATATATATATATATATATATTCATAAACTATTTTCTAATGATATATACTTAAACGAGTAGTTGAGTCAGAGTGCAAGAGGAAATTAAAATTTTCTGCAGTAAATTATCAGGCACCTGAAGTAAATAAGAATTCTGATAACAAGAAACGAACGACACCAATTATTTCTGTTCTAATTTCCTTATGATTATAAACTGCAAGAGAGAGAGAGAGAGAGAGAGAGAGAGAGAGAGAGAGAGAGAGAGAGAGAGAGAGAGAGAGAGAGAGAGAGGTCATAAAACGAGAAATATATAGAGCATGAAAGTTTCTACCAAAAGCATAGTATTGAGTCAATTGTATTTCCACCGCACTAAATTCCGTGAGAACAGACTCTAGGGGTTTCCGTTCCCTTGAAAAGTCTTTAAGCGACTGGACGTGAACAGAAGCTTCAAACTGGTGTAGTATTCCATTCAATTTGCTCAGTCAATTAAGAAGTTTCACGCCCTAATTGCCAAGTGTTCCCAGAGTGAATATTTAGGAAGACTTATTGAGTGGGGATACCTTATCGTAGTGAAAAGGTTTGAGTAGTGCCATGATCAGCAATGCTGTACTAGTTAGGGACACCCATACTCAGTTGGGTCGCTGTGAGCGATCAGACAAAAAATCTCCCACCATCACCAATCCGCACTGGTAGCGGAGTAACAAAAAAGCTGGCCAAACCCTAGACAGGAATTGACATGTCTGAGGCCTCTGTCTTGCAGTGGACTAGAAATAGCTGCATTTGTTGTCGTTGTTGTATTTACATATATATATATATATATATATATATATATATATATATATATATATATATATATATATATATATATATATATATATATATATATATTTATATATATATATAATACATATGTATGTATAATTATTTATATATCTATTTATATAAATGTATATATATATATATATATATATATATATATATATATATAAATATATATATATATATATATATATATATATATGTATATATATATATATATATATATATATATATTATATATATATATATATAAATATATATATATATATATATATATATATATATATATATGTATATATATATATATATATATATATATATATATATAAATATATATATATATATATATATATATATATGTGTGTGTGTGTGTGTGTGTGTGCGTGTGTGTGTATGGATGTGTGTGTGTTTATAGATATAATCATGCTAATCTTGCATATATGTGAGCATAAATTTGCTTCTTTAATCAAATCAGGATTTATAATCCAAAGGACAGTTACTTATATCAGACAAATCATAGAGAAGTTCGGTTTCCATTAAAAAGAAAATACCACATCAGACTCGAAGTCTTGATTTCATTTAGTCTATAATAAAACAAAAGCATATCAGGTTATAAGATAGACGACTGATAAGATATTATTGTACCAACCGTGTGTCACACACTTGCACATAATTCTTTTTGTATATATTATGCTTGTATCTTCGCTCTTCCCTCGCACTAAAACGAACATGAAAATTCATGTCTGGTTTTCCTCTGTAACATTGTCACTTTCTCGAACATGTATTTTCCTGTTGCCTTGAGGTTTTGTATATGAAGGAGAGTGTTCCTTAATAAAGCCAACTCAGTTGATTGCATCCTGCCTTTGAGTTCACAACCCTCTCTCGGCACCGTCACATTATATTATCAGGAATTATAAATAATGATAAATGGAATGAAGAAGTCTAAAGATATATCATATTATTATTATTATTATTATTATTATTATTATTATTATTATTATTATTACTAGCGAAGCTACAACCATAGTTAGAAAAGCAAGATGCTATAAGCCCAAGGGCTCCAACAGGGAAAAATAGCCTAGTGAGGTAAGGAAATAAGGAAATAAATAAATGATGAGAACAAATTAACAATATATCATTCTTAAAAACAGTAACAGCGTCAAAACACATATGTCCTATATAAACTATTAAAAACGCCAAAAATAGAAATGCCATATATAAACAATAAAAAGACTCATGTCAGCTTGGTCAACATAAAAACACTTGCTCAAACTTTGAACTTTTGAAATTCTTCTGATT
>NC_090744.1:2885550-2900483 GCF_036898095.1 Palaemon carinicauda
CTATAAAAGCCAGTTAGAATTTAAATGAAAATTAAAAGGAGAAAAATTAATAAATAAATATATATACATCAGACAAAGTAGTGGAACCAACCTCGCAGAAGCGTAGTGAGAAACTGTATGCCAACAAGAGTTAGAAAACAAACCAAAGAAAACTATGACAAATACAACTGAATAGAAGAAGCTTGGGTATTTAACGACGGAGCTAGTCGTTTGATTAATATGGATTTAAGAAGAGGCAAGTCATGGTTATTTGACACTTGACCAATGATGGTAAAATCTTTGTTTTCAATATTTTGTTTGCACATTTTAACATGAATCCGAATATTAGACTGTTCAGGGTTGGATATTCTGCAACCAGTTCGATAGCTAACACCTCTATGGGAATCAATTCTGACCTTTAACAACCTCTTGGTAGATCCTACGTAGGTCCCAGAGTTACACTTTGGGCAATTATATTTATATACAACATCAGAGGACATGTAAGGACTCAATCGATCTTTGAAGTGGAAAAGCGAGCCAATAGTGAGAGGGTTCTTAGGGATGAGTTTAACTTCCACAGCTGGGAAGTGTTGTTGGATAATTTCTGTAAACTTTTTCTTTTGGAAATCCTCATGAAGAAAAGGAAAACTCGCATAAAATTTTAGTTAAGGAACTTTAAGTGTTTTTGGAGTCTGAGCCAACTTGTCATTCAATAATCTATTAAGAAGTTTAAAAAATATTTTGGTGGGGAAACAGTTTTTCTTAAAATATTCACATAGAAAAATAATTTCAATATGGAATGATTCCCAACTAGAGGTCAAAAGGAATGCTCTGTGGAGAAAAGTAAAAATAGAATTAGTTTTAGAATTATAAAAACAAGAGCTATAAAAGTTTGAACCTAACCCAGTGAACGTCTTTTTTCTAAAAATCGTAGTACTAAAACCTTCTCTATTTATAGACACCAACACATCTAAAAAGGGGAGTTTGTTATCTTCCTCCTTTTCTACGGTGAATGTTATGTTTTCAAATTGTGAGTTGGTAAAGTCATTCCTTGACTTTGCCAACTCACAACATGAAAACATAACATTCACCGTAGAAAAGAAGGAGGATAACAAACTCCCCTTTTTAGATGTGTTGGTGTCTAGAAATAGAGAAGGTCATTCTAGACTTGTCGCCACTCAACAAGTTCATAGTGAACTACAAGTTCAGAATGCTCACACTTCAACACATAAGGACCCTACTACCCAAAAAGGGCAAATGCTGTTTCTATAGACTTGTCTGACGCTTATTGACACGTTCCAATTAATCGTCACCTCTCCTCCTACCTAGGCTTCAAGTTACATTGATAACTTTACGCCTTCAGAACCATGCCTTTCGGGCTAAACATAGCCCCAAGGATTTTTACGAAGTTCGCGAATGCAGTGGTCCATCAATTACGTCTAAAGGGGGTCCAAGTAGTAGCCTACTTGGACGACCGGCTGGTGTGGGCAGCATCCAGGACAGAATGCATGCAAGCTTCCAAGATAGTGATCCAGTCCCTGGAACATCTGGGATTCAAGATCAACATCAAAAAGTCTCGACCTTCTCCAGCTCAAAAAATTTCAGTGGTTGGGAATCCACTGGAATTTGGAGTCACATCGATTTTCCATTCCTGGGAAGAAGAGGAAAGAAAAAGCAGGATCTGTCAAGAGACTCTTGATATCCAAATGGATATCAAGACGCGAGCAGGAGAGTGCTGGGCTCTGTACAGTTTGCTCTGATAACAGACCTAGTGCTAAGAGCACAGCTAAAGGATGCAACAGGAGTCTGTAGAAAATACGCATCAAACGCGCGAAGAGATCTAATAAGACCTCTGCCGACTCGACTGCGAACGCTTCTCAAGCCATGGTCCAATGCCAAGCAGTTGAAGAGATCAATACTTCTTCAACCTCCTCCCCCGTCAGTAACTATCCACACAGAGACCTCAAAGGAAGGCTCGGGAGGTCACTCTCATCAGAAGAGAGACCAAGGAGCTTGGTCCAATCTTTTCAAATCTTTCCACATCAACTTTCTAGAAGCCATGGCAGTTCTTCTGACACTAAAGAAAGTATCTCCTCGCCAGTCGACCCCGGTTCTAGACAGCGAGGCGGTGGTGAGATGCCTGAATTGACAAGGGTCGAGGTCACCTCAAATCAACAAAGTGATGTTGGCCATATTCCAGTTGGCGGAATGGAAGTAATGGCACCTGTCAGCAGTTCACATTCAAGGGTTCCATAATGTGACAGTGGACGCTCTATCCAGGTTTACACCTATAGAGTCAGACTGGTCCCTTGATGTAGGATCATTCTCCTTCATCTCGTGCAAGTCCCGGAGCTGCAGATAGACCTCTTTGCGACGATAGACAACAAGAAAATAGATTGTTACGTGTCCCCTTACGAGGATCCGCTAGCGGAGGCAGTGGACGCTATGTCCCTAGACTGGAACAGATGGTCAAATATTTATCTGTTCCTCCGCACAACCTCCTTTTGAAGGTTCTCGATAAGCTGAGATCCTTCAAAGGGAAAGCAGCAGTAGTGTCCCACAAGTGGCCAAATAGTGTGTGGCTCCCTCTGGCATTTGAGCTACGACTAAAATTCGTACCGCTACCGGATTCATCCCTGTCTCAGCGAGTACAGAAGTCGACTGTCTTCGCTCCATCACAGAAAACACGGAATCTATATCTCATGATTTTCTCTCCTTAACGATGAGAAAAAGATTCGATGTTAAAAAGTCGGTTTAGACTTTTGGAGGAAATCAGAAAGCATTATGAGGCTTCAGGGAAGAAATAGCTATCCTTTGTCAAGGCGAAGAAACCAAAAGAAATCCCAACAGATTCCTGTTTATCATTCTTCATTCACCTTCATAAGCAAGGTTTAGCAGCCAACACAATTCTATTGTTCAAGCCTGACTTGACAAGTCAGATACCACATGCCTTACAGGTCGACCTTTCTAGCAACGTTCTTAATGAACTACAAAGGCCCATGCTGGGCTTAGCCCTTCAGCGCTTCCAAAGACCCTTTGCATGGTCATAAGATATGATTCTTCATTGTATATAAATAATGAACAATGAGGAATGTGCTTGGAAGGTTTTGGATCTAAGTCATATTTCTGTTTGTACTCGCTTTGGGGGCCAGAGTTAGTGAAATAGTGGCTCTCTCTAGAGAGGAAGCCACGTCCAGTTCTTGGAGGGAGAACTGAATCTATTTCAAGACCCAGCGTTTCTTTCCAGGAACAAGCTACCCACCAACAGGTGGGGTCCCTAGAGAATCTGCCCTCTGAAGGAAGATGCATCTCTATGTCCAGTGGAGTGCCTAAAGGTCTATCTTCATAGAACTTCAGACTTTATGGGAGGACAGCTGTTCAGAAGAGAAACCCTGGGTTCAAAGTTATCTTTAACTAAGGGCGAAATTTTCCCGTGTTATTCGCAGAACAGATCCAGACAGTACACCCGTTAGTCACGATCCGAGGAAAGTTGCCTCTTCCATAAAATTTCTTTAATTATATGGACTTTGAACATCCTTGTTTGCACACCGGCTGGTAGTCATCCAAGGCGTTCTTTATGCACTATGTGGAGCAAGTGGAGCAACTTAAGAGATCTGTGGTAGCACCAGGTAGAATTCTTTAACCTTCTGTTTTAAGTCTGCGAGGAACAGTGTAATTAATTTGGGATGATTAATTAAGAGGGTGTGTGTATAGTCACTGTATGATACTACACGCTGATCGATAGGCCACGAAAGTGTCCTTACGGACTGTTCCATTGTCGTCGGTGAACTATAGCATAATACGGACACTTGTGCCAAGCGTTTTTTACGCTAGTGTATATAAACACTATCCAGACTATATCATTATTTTTAATAATTCAATTGAAGTGGCAAATTTGTTTCCTAATAGCCGAAACAATATTTTCTGTTGACTGTTTTTCTTTATGCTTTAACGCATATCATCCACATTTTATAAATTTTATGAATGTTGATCTGATATGTATGTTTATTAAATTCTAATAAACTAGTTCATATTCACCCACCCTCATTTCATTAGAAATGACTGAGCATTAAGATTAAAATATGGATATTTTTATCGTGGTATGTCTCTCAAGACTGTTCCCTGATTCAAGCAAAAGTCCACTCACTCTAACCCTTCCTTGGAAGGGTTGACGTGGTACCCTAACGGGATAGTGGCAAAGAGGCAAAATTTGTTCCTATGTGGATGCATCCATTATCCAATAGTTATTAAGAGTAGTCACATTGGGGAAGGTGTCACGAATTCATACTGACATTGGTGACTTATACAAACTTTGCTTTATATTGTATAGGGCGAGACCACTATACAAGCTTGTCATTTTGTCATCCATAGTTATTATGTACTCCTCGAAACTTTTTCCAGAGCCTAGTACGACTCTTCCCTGTAGGGGCCAGGAAGCACTAACATAGTTCATGCTTAGATGAAATGATGTATGACGGTAACATCATAGGTCTCTAGGTCTAGACAGACCAGGAAAATACTTTCTTGAGAGTACGGCACCGATTGAGAATCCACAGATTCAGTAATGCTCTGGTAAACTTCCAACAGGACGACATGGCCTGAGCCCAAAAAACGGATTTTGAATGAAGCGAAAAATCTATTTTTGGGTGAGGTAGCCATGTCGTCCTGATGGACCCGCCCTTCCTTTTATTGTAAAAGGGCTTATTGACCCCTCCCTATGGTACAGTATCTGTAGCACCTCGTATATTGCTACAAGGAATAAAGAGGGTGCTACCGCCTTCATCAGATACACATTGGAAACGGAAAAGGAGAGATGCCTTATGAGCGGCTCTCTTTTCATTCTCGTTTCAGATTCTTGTCACTGTACCCCCTCGAAGCGTTAATACTGTTCGGGGTGAAGATAACTATGTGACGTGTCAAGAATACGTCCTCTAATATTATGCGATATCCCTATGAGATTATTTAGGGATATTCGCTCCAGGAGTTAGAATTCTGGATACCTTAAGGTAAAATTCTCTGTGAATATCACTGTAGTCAAATATACCCTAGAAAGCTACCTAACAGGAACTTCCATCAGGATGACATGGCTACCTCACCCAAAAATCCGTTATATAGTACTCAGCAGTATTTCAGTAAAATACAGGCGACCGTAATTTTACCTTACTTTGTCATTATCTTTTACATGTTGGTGATCCTAATATCACTCCTTCACGTTAACACATCCGTTTTTAAAGCGGTAAAAATCCTGGAATAAATATTGCTAGGCATTTGCTGTTTTTTCGGCAAATTTTTAAGTGTACGGAAGAAGACATAGCAGGGCGTTTAATAATCAATACACTTATTATTATTATTATTTTTATTATTGTTATTATTATTATTATTAATATTATTATTATTATTATTATTAGTTGCTTGTTGCAGCTGATCCTCGCCATCGAACAGATTTTGATACACAAATGCCACTATTGCTACACATATTTATCTGTATTTATGTTTTCAAAGTCTTTCTCTTTACATACTCATAAACTTCACGCAATTCACATCCACACTTCACACGTCGACATCAAACTTTGTTTCACAAAATCGAATCCAGTTACAAAATCATCACATAAGCTTGCTCATCATATGTTTTTACTTTCTTTATACGAAAATAACTTCATCATTACCATTCTCACCACATAAACACTACTCCCTCTCACTGATATGGTTTTCTATGCTCAACACTTATTAGAGAAATTTACTTTTTTTTTCTTTATCTGACCGAACAATGTCTTCAACTTCTGGGGGAAAATCGTTATCACAAGTAAATCATGTGTTTGCAGAACATTTGTTTTATGAAAGAGAAAACAAAACGTTTGCTGGTATATGAAACGTTTCGCTGGGTCATGGTAGTGTTTTGAACGTCTCACGATCAGCTGATTCCACTACACGTGTTTAAGCAGAATCATCACTAACCCTTGATTACGTGAAAAGGAATTATTACTTTTGAAATGAGTGAATTTTCAATATAGGCCTTAATCCTCAGTATATTGATATAGCACAAAAACTGCTTAGTAAGCCCAATAATAGGGTAAATAAAATGTTCACCCAGAGAACAATTTAACCTAATAATTTCTACACAACCTTTCAAGCACTAACGAAGGTTTATACCCCAAGAAACTTTCCTACGGTACTCCTGTGTTGCCGGCGCCCAGCGTATTGTACTGGAGATTATAATATATGAATATAAATATTAAAGAATTTCTCGTAAAGTAACGATATCAATGGTAGCTATGGCTGATATCTAGAAATTCTCAGAGTATAAGCTAGAAAGAATTTGCCATTTTACCCTATAAAGAAGCTTCTAAATGGCATAATCTTTCGTCTGGCAACGGAAGAGACCTTTTACAACGTAAATGTTATGACAAAATCTGGAACTTGTGTGATCTAGAATAACTATTTTCGATCTATTCTTATTTGTGATTATTATTCATACTATTAATGTCTTTAGGTATTCACACTTGTTAACAATATTGCTTCTCAGTCAAAACCTGTTTAGATATAAATTCCACTCTAGAAATTTTAAGCATTTTTTCTCAAATTTGGAGAAATAACTCAAAGAAAATCAGCAACTTTATATACTCGTCTCTCTTAATTAAATCTCTCTCTCTCTCTCTCTTCTCTCTCTCTCTCTCTCCTCTCTCTCTCTCTCTCTCTCTCTGTCATGACTAGAATTCAATTTCTTTGATGTCTGAAAACACATTTTCCTATTTTCTTTCCCCCTATAAACTGACATATTCACTATGTAAATTCCGTGTTGGCTCAAACAAAACTAATTTTATTCCATGATTTTATAACCCTTGTGCTCTTGTGCAAAATAGCCATGAGAGTAGAGAGAGAGAGAGAGAGAGAGAGAGAGAGAGAGAGAGAGAGAGAGAGAGAGAGAGAGAGAGAGAGAGGAGAGAGAGAGAGAGAGAGAATATAGAGTCAGTGGATAAATCTAATCATTCTGCATAGAGAGAGAGAGAGAGAGAGAGAGAGAGAGAGAGAGAGAGAGAGAGAGAGAGAGAGAGAGAGAGAGAGAATAGGGTGTTTACTGGAAAAAATCCAGTTATTCTGCTTTTCTCTCAGGGTACACACAGGAGTATGAGAGAGAGAGAGAGAGAGAGAGAGAGAGAGAGAGAGAGAGAGAGAGAGAGGAGAGAGAGAGAGAGAGAGAGAGGAGAGAGAGATGTGGCTTCAGTGGCAAAATCAAATTATTCTGCTAACGATTTTACAAAGGAAATGAAAGCTGTTTTTTAATGGAGTCGCATCAGATGCGAGATAATCAAAATGTGTCCTAATTGATGTAAAACGATTCGAAAACTTAATCTAATTTTCAATAATACCGCTTTTCTTATAATCTTAGGTCTTATTTTTTATGTTGTTTAATCATGTAATAATTATTAAGAAATTTAGGTCAATGGTATATAAGGAATTTTCAATTTCATTTCTGTATGCCATAAAACTTGAATATTTAAAAAAAACAAAATTGATTGTCATTTTTCAGGATACGTGAACGAAAATTTTCATAATAATGTCCTTCCATATCTGGTCATTTTTTTACCGAAAATTTTTATTTTTATAATAAGAAAAAAAATGGAATTATCATTTTCGATCATACATAAACGAAATTCTTTATAATTGCGGCCTTCCATTTCTTGTCATTTTTATGAAATTTTTATTTCTTACAAGAAAACATTTATCTTAAATTTTTCAAATTCTGGTCATATTTTTACAATATTCTTTAATTTTATATTAAGAAAAAAAATTGATTGTCATTTTTTGATTTATATAATGAACCGACAATTTTATTATAATAACGTCCCTTCTCCATTTCCCGGTTCATTTTTACGAAAATCTTTACTTTTATAATAAGAAAAAAAATGGATTGTTCATTTTTTTATAATATATGAAACGAAAACTTTTTCAATAACATCCTTCGAATTTTGGTAATTTTTAAGATATTTTCATTTTATAAGATGAAATTGATTGCCATTTTTGATAATACATGAATAACAAATGTTTCTAATAACGTCCTTCCATTTTTCGACATTATTTGTGAATTTTTACATTATAATAAAAATAATTTTTACATCTCTCTTCAATATTATAATGGTGTTAGGCTGTGTCTTGGTGTTATCAGAAAAAAAAAAAAAAAAAGGATCCAGTTAGATCATACGCCTTAAAACCAATCCATCACCCTGCTGCCAGGGAGCATTTCCTCCACACCCATAGTTCTCGTTACTCCACTAAGTTCCTCATCTGCCTAACCTAACCGAGGACCTTTGCGTAGGTAGCAGATTGGCCAGGGCAACCAACTACCCGTTGGAATACTACTGCTAGAGTTATTGGGTTCTTTGACTGGCCCCACAGTATGAAATTGAATCCTTCTCTCTGGTTTATGCCACATTTTCCTTTTCCCCCTACATATACACCTAGTAGTCTGGCCTATTCCTTCGCATATTCTTCTCTGTCCTCATACATCTGACAACACTGAGATTACCAAAACAGTTTTTAAAGCTTTTATAATTTATGGATGAAAGATTTAAAATGTTCTTAAAATTATATTTTAATTATTGTTGCTAGTTCTTTAAAATGTTTCTTAAAATTAATTATCTTTCATAGTTTCATTATTTCCTTTCTCACTGGGGCTATTTTCCTTGTTGGAGCCCTCGGGCTTATAGCTTACTGCTTTTCCAACTAGGGTTGCAGCTTAGCAAGTAATAATAATAATAATAATAATAATAATAATAATAATAATAATAATAATAATAATATGCCTAGGATGAGATGATGATGATGATGATGTTATGTTGTAATGTACTAATTTTTACAAGTATTTTGTATGGCAAGTAAGAAAAATAAATATCATAATTTCAATATGAATAATATTAATAGTATTGGTAATAATAATAATAATAATAATAATAATAATAATGATGATGATGATAATAATATTAATGATAATATTAGTAATAACTAAACCTGGAATATGAATAAGGACATTGAATTGTAATAAATAACAGCAAAGTCGAATTGATTTACGTCCCTTTGATTCGCTCTATAAAGAATATTCTTGTTTATATAGTGTTAGACCACCCTTAACATTTTAATCTACTTGTTACCTAACACAGATGTCACCAAAAGGTTTTTAGTTTAATAATAACGCCAACTCTGTAGCATATTTCTTCGTTTTATAATATAAATATAAAATATAAACTCTTGACAAGTCCCATATTTTGGGGTTATCAGAAATTTTTCAAGGGAAACCCTTTCATATCATTTTTATTATTCTAATTTTATGTTGTTTGCTTTCATAGATCTGTTTTTTTTTTTTAAACAGTTAATAATCATGTTAAATAACCCCACCTCTCTCTCTCTCTCTCTCTCTCTCTCTCCTCTCTCTCTCTCTCCTCTCTCTCTCTCTCTCTCTCTGTTCAAAGAGTGTATCTCTCTCTCTCTCTCTAAAGTTTATTTCTCTCTATCTCTCTGTTTAAAGAATTTATCTCTCTCTCTCTCTCTCTCTCTCTCTCTCTCTCTCTCTCTCTCTCTCTCTCGGTTTAAAAAGTTTCTCTCTCTCTATCTCTCTGTTTAAAGTGTTTATCTCTCTCTCTCTCTCTCTCTCTCTCTCTCTCTCTCTCTCTCATTCCTCTCTCTCTCTCTCTCTCTCTCTCTCTCTCTCTCTCTCCCTTTTAACAAGATCTCCCTGCACCTCTTATGAAATGAAATAGTCAGACAAACAATGTATCACATTTTCAAATTTCACATTATTTCATGAAACGGAATGTAACATTTCGGAACAGAATTTATTTCCATGTATATTCTCCCCATACAGTTAACCTCTAGATCCGACTACTTCAAAGTCCCTCCCTTTGCTCATATCGGTCTACCATCCTTCCAATTTTCAAAATAATTGCCTTTATCAAGATTTTTGAGGTATATGTATGTATGTATGTATGTATGTATGTATGTAAAAAAGCATTATTATTATTATTATTATTATTATTATTGTTGTTGTTGTTGTTGTAGTTGTTGTTGTTGTTGTTGTTATTATTATTTTTATTATCATTATTATTATTATCATTGTTGTTATTATTATTATTATTTTTATCATTATTATCATTATTACCAGCTAAGCTACAACTCTAGTGTGAAAAGCAAGATGCTTTAAGCCCAAGGGCTTCAACAGAGAAAATAGCTCAGTGAGGAAAGGAAATAAGGAAATAAATAAATGATCTAAGAAGTAATAAACAATTGAAATAAAATAATTTAAAAACATTAACAACCTGAAAACATATTAATCATATATAAACTATAAACTATATACGATAATTCAACTCTGAATTAATCCCATAATTCGTCAATAACGAGAAACTCCTAATGATTCTAATCTCCTCTGAAAGATGGAAAGTCTCCTTGCAGATTATTTCACTTGAAGAAACTTTCGCGAGATTCCTTCAAGATTATTTCACTTGAAGAAACTTTCGCGAATTTCTCACAGTCACCGAATGGGAGGAACAATTATTGAAGAAAGTTAGTCTGGAGAGACTCAAGTTGCAGATCTCTCAGTTGGAAATCTTTGGGGAAATCTAAACTTGATAATGAAGTATAAATCATATGCAGGTAGAATTAATATTGCTTTCTTTAGAAGTCGTGGTTTATATACATATGGTGGAAGACCTGGTTACAAAAGTTATGGCACTACTCAAGACTAGAAAACAATGATTTTCGAGAGCTGCTTACCATATATAAAGAGGTCTCATCTACTCTTACCAAGAGGAAAGTAGCCAGTGAACCAATACAGTGCAGTTAGTTAACCTCTTGAGAGAAGAATTGTTTGGTAATCTCGGTGTTTTTTAGGTGTATGAGGACAGAGGAAGAATATGTAAAGAATAGAGCCAACTATTCGGTATAGGGGTACGCAAAGGGAAAATGAACCGTAACTAAAAGATAAGGCTCCAATGTAGTACCATATGCCAAGTCAAAGGACCCCACTAACTCCCTAGTAGTAGTAACTCAATGGGTGGATGGGTCCCCTGGCCAAGCTACTACTTACTAAAAGTGCTACATTAAGTTGTAAAATGCATAGTACGTATTGACTGATGTTAATTCCAAAATCATTGAAGTCTTAGGAAAGATAGAATTTCTAACAAGAGCTTTCAAAAGCAATAAAAAGAATATTACTTCCAACAAAATGAATAACAGGAATTCTAGTTAAATGAAGACCAGAAACTAGAGCACTGTTATACGAAGCAAGACTTCAGTATACCATTAAGCCTCCAAATTGAAACGAAACCGAGAGCATTAGAAATGTTTTACCGGCTGAATAGGAAAACAAAGCTGTAAACTCGAGGTAACGTTTTTAACATTGAACCCTGCGCATTCCTCAACCTTTTTCGGAGGCTGGATTATCATTCCACCTCTGGGAAATTGTTACAAGGAAGAGAGGTAATAAATGGCGAGCAACAGCGGACCCTCGTTGGAAAATTGGAAAGGAAACTATTCCCTACTCTCTTTTTATTCTAGGCTGACTTAAGTCCTTTTATAGTTTATATATGAAATATCTTTTTTAATGTTGTTAATGTTTTTAAATATTTTATTTTAATTGATCATTACTTCTCATATCGCTTATTTATTTCCTTATTTCCTTTCCTCATTGGGATATTTGAGATCTCCACCCCATGAAGATTATCAGCGGTTTACAGAAGTCTAACGGACAAAGCTTCCCATCATACTGAATAATAATAACAATAATAATGAAAATCACTCTCTTAATCAGGATCACTTCCAAAATTCAATGGGGTTTTCTGTTAAATAATACCCATCTGTTGTTAAAATTTGGTGACAATCCGACATTGGCATTTTTGACGTAAGCCTTCTAACAGACAAACAAATAGATAGATAATTGAAGCAGGTAAATAAATTATAACCTTGCCGGAGGTAATAAACGATACTTGCAAGACACGAGCGAACACAAATGAAAATGAACAGAGTTCAGTGAGCTCATTGTTTGGTTACGTGTTTCCAATTAAGGCCAATCACTTGATTCAGAGAGTTTTGGTCAGTCTTCTCAAAGTATACAGTAGCCTCGAAGCATAAGGACAGAAGGGATCCTCGCTTTGGCACAGAGAAGTTACAGAACAGAAGGGGAGACTTGATCTAATTACTTGTTGGGCATTTGAAGTTACAGACACTGAGATCGACTGCTTCAGGCTTGCTGTTCTCCCTCTGAGAAAGCATAGCTAATTCCCATTTCCATATTGATGGAGGTTCGAAATAATCTTAATTATTCTATATAATTGTTTCTGTGGTGTTGTACATATGATGGTGCCTTTATATTTAACATCAAATCAATGCTAATCTCATTATATAATTCCTTTGGATTAGCCATTGTAACGCTGAATTGTTAAATAAATTATGTAACCGCAAGTGGAGACTAATATACATATTGCATATACAATTTATATATTTTAGATCTGATTTTTGATTCAATACCTTGAGATGTGAGTTTAGAGGAATTTTAATATCTGTCATACATGCCATTGTTCAATTTAAATTGTAAAATAGTTTTTTGGGTGATTTAAAGTATTCTATTCACATACCCAATGCCAAGTAATAAGCGACTGTTTCAAATAGAAATCAATTGATTATATTACATTTATTATATATATATATATATATATATATATATATATATATATATTATATATTTATATATATATATATATATATATATATATTATATATATATATATATTCTATATAATATATATATATATATGTTTCACTCCAAAATCAAAACAATGTTTTCTAGTTTTGGGTAGTGCCATAGCCACTGTACCATGGTCTTTCACTGTCTAGGGTTAGAGTTCTCTTGCTTGAGGATACACTTGGCACACTTCTATTTTATTTCTCTCCATCTGTTTTGTTAAAGTTTTAATAGTTTTATATAGTAAATATTTATTTTAATGTTGTCAGTGTTCTTAAATTATTTTATTTTTCCTTGTTTCCTTTCCTCACTGGGCTACTTTCCCTGTTGGAGCCACTGTGCTTATAGCAATCCTGCTTTTCCAACTATGGTTGTAGCTTAGCAAGTAATAATAATAAAAAGAATAATAATAATGATAATAATAATAATAATAATAATAATAATAATAATAATAATAATAATAATAATAATAATAATAATAATAATAATATACTAGTCACTAGTTTTAGAGGGTTTATATTTTATAGTAAAATTCACGATTGAAATTTAGTATTTGGCTCATAATCTGATTTCAATGTAAAATCCATCCTGATTTTCTGAATACTAATCATAATTCTTGCTTTCTGACCACCTTTCCCACACTTATTCCCCACCCCCCCACCCCCAGCAAAGCCTCCATTCTAATTGGCTTTTCCAGTTTGATCAGGTCATGATCCCTAGCATTTAGACAGCGTCAGTCTTCATAAATTTCCTAACAGTCATCCCATTAAAAAAAAAAAAAAAAAAAAAGTTTGACTGTTAATCTTGAGGATTTCAAGTAAATAAAGTTTGACCGGTTAAACTCTTGATATTAGACGAAAATATCTAATATTTTCAGTTATATTTATTTTTCAAGTTTCATCTCCTTTATTATATCTATTTTGCTTTTTGAAGTTTCCTTACCATGATCCATTTCCTCAAAAGTCAAAATCTAATTATAATTCAATATTCTTACGTAAATCTGAAATAGTTTCAATAATTATTGATATTGATTGCCAAAGAAATATCGAAACTGATATATTCATTCTCTCTGGGCAATGCTCTCTCTGTGAAGTTAGCAATGTGATAAATGCATTAGACTTTATTGAGGAATTCACTAAAGGCTTCTTATTGTCCCATTAAGATGCCTGCTTCTCCCCTTTGGAATTCCACATGTATTGGACAAGGATACAAGGTTTAATTGATGTGGGATCTCTCTCTCTCTCTCTCTCTCTCTCCTCTCTCTCTCTCCTCTCTCTCTCTCTCTCTCTCTCTGTATATACATATATGGTCAGTCTCTAATCAATGTCCCTGCTCGATAAGGCCATGTCACTGTTCCTTACTCCTGCCATTCATGAGTGGCATTTAAACCTTCAAACTGGAGAGCCTAATACTTCCGCCAAAAATGCGTGCAACAATAAAATGAAGAAAGTCGTTTGAAGATTTCCCACTGTCACTCAAAAATGCATACAACAACATTATTATTATTATTATTATTATTATTATTATTATTATTATTATTATTATTATTATTATTATTATTGTCTGAGCTACAACCCTAGTTGGAAAAGTAAAATGCTATAAGCCCAAGGGCTCCAACAGGGGAAAATAGCCCAGTGAGGAAAGGAAATAATGAAATAAATAAACGATATAAGAAGTAATAAAAAATTAAAATAAAATATAGTAAAAACATCAACAACATTAAAACCGATATTCTATATATAAGTTATAAAAAGGTCTTATGTAAGCCTGTTCACCCATAAAAACATCTGCTGCGAGTTTGAACTTTTGAAGTTCTACTGATTCAACTTGTCGATTAGAAGATCACGCTACAGACGGAAAAAGATTTATTATAGCAAGACTTGAATACAGAAAGATTTCTTCTCTTTAACATTCAAGGATTCCTACCATTCCTGGATTCCTATGAGGGGAGAAACGAAGAGGAAAGAAAAGCCAGCATAAATCTGACGTGACTGTCGACAACTCACCTACTTTAGGCACTGGACATTCCTTCAAAATAGCCAAAAGGAAAATCATATATTTTCGAAACTGTTGGTGAAAAATTAAGGTTTATTTTTTCGATTTCTTTCGAGAGTTACATATTTCTAAGTGTTTTCATCCTTATTTTCCTGTTATTTTCCTTTTTACCAATTGTTATGTTTAGTATGGCTTTGCTAAGAAAAATTCATAGCCTGTTTCCTCGTGA
>NC_090744.1:2900983-2905983 GCF_036898095.1 Palaemon carinicauda
GAGCAGCTAATGTACTGCGTATTAGTGGATCATATGAGCAGCTATTGTACTGCGTATTAGTGGATCATATGAGCAGCTAATGTATTACGTATCGGTATATCATATGAGTAACTAATGTATTACATTGTATTTACCGTGTGTCACACAATTGTACATAATTCCTTTTGCATATATTATGCTTGTATCTTCGCTACTCTCTCGCACTAAACGAACATGAAAATTCATGTCTGCTGTTTCCTCTGTAACATTGTCTTTCTTGTTAACTTGTTATGTCCTGTTGCCTTGAGGTTTTGTATATAAAGGAGAGTGTTCTATAACAATAAAACTTAGTTGATTGCATCCTGCCTTTGAGTTCACAACCCTCTATCGGCCCGTCACATTGGTGACCCCAAAAGTCGACTCGCCTCCACCGCCTTCCACCCACACCCCCTCACCCCTTCATCGTTGTACTATGGCGGACTCTATGGCAGTTGGTGTTTGCGGCCGCTCCATTCAAACTTTCATCGTTTGCCAGCGGAGAGGCGTTTGCTTGGTTTCAGCGCGCAGAAGTCCAGTTTGGTATCAGGGGCGTCACTCGCTCAACCACCAAAGCGGATTATGTTCTCGCGGCGATACCCGAGGACGCCTTCCCAGAAATATCCGACTGGCTTTGTGAACAAGGAGATGCCCCAATAGCGTATGACGCCCTCAAAACATACCTTCTGCAGCAGTACTCGCCGTCGCCAGCCGCCCGTATAGCAAAGCGTTTTCAGCTCTCGCAACAACCGTTGGGGGGACCAAAGGGCTTCGCTTGCCCTCAGGGAAATGACCAGTATCGCTCGCCTTCAACCTGCCGCAGACGGCTCTCCTCGTGAGGTGAACCTACTTCGTGCCCTTTGGATACGCCGTTTACCCGAACCTGTACGCGCTGCCATACCCAATGTCGATAGTTTACCCATAAAGGATTTGATGACCAAAGCCGACGCCCTTATGGACAGCCACTTCAAGACCTTCATTAACGCCTCCACCCCTGACGACGAGGATGCCTATTCAACGTCAACCGGAGCTGACATGAATGCCGTAGGACATACACGCCTACCCCGTGACGTGCCGAAGTGGCAACAAAGCCGCCCACCACCCACCAATCGCTAGCGCCCCAACGAACGACTTCTACAGCCACTTACTACCTCCCATCTGCCGCAGTTTTGCTACTACCACTTCAGATTCGGGGCAACCGCGAAGAAATGTGCCAAGGATTGTCAGTGGCCAAAAAACGTGTAAGTAGGCCATCGCTTGTGGCGGTGGCCTCCCATGTTTCTAATCTTTTCTTTTTACAGGATGCAGGAACGGGCGTGCGATTTTTGGTAGACACGGGTGCTTGTCATTCTCTTTTGCCAAGGAAACTCTTCAAGGCACGACGTAGTCTGTCTACATCTGCCGACGTCCGCTTGGTAGCTGCCAACGGATCTGCGATACCCACCTACGGTTACGAGAACCTCACATTATCGTTCGGAAACAGTAAATTCAATTGGAAGTTTCTCGTTGCTGATGTCACAATGCCATTCCTCGTTGCGGATTTCCTCTCTCATTTCCACCTTCTGGTCGATGTCGCCCACCGACGATTGGTCAACGCAGACTCGTACTTGTCGACACCTCTTCAACCCGCCCCCTCTAACCTCGCTCTATACATCAGCGCACCCGCGGATGCCTAAGCCCACCTCCTCACGTCGTACCCGGAAGTTTTCCGTCCAGAACTTCGCCAAACGCCCACGGTTCCTGCCAAGCACGGTATTTATCACCATATCAAGACGACGGGACCCCCAGTCTTTGCAAAATTTAGACGTCTGGCACCGGAACGATTGGCAGCCGCCAAACAGATTGGCCGAAATGGAGGAAATGGGCCTTTGCCAAAAGGCCTCCAGCCCATGGTCGTCACTTTTACACATCGTTCTGAAGAAAGACGGCTCCCTCTGTCCGTGCGGGGATTACAGGCGCCTGAACATGCAAACAGAACCGGATCACTACCCCCTCCCAAACATTGCCGACGTGACCTCCTACCTGCACAAAGCGAAGGTTTTCTCTACGCTCGACCTCTTAAAGGGGTATTATCAGGTGCCTATGAACCCAGAAGACATCCCCAAGACCTCCATCACCACTCCGTTTGGTACATACACCTTCAATTACTCCTGGTTCGGCCTTCGTAATGCTGGGGCAGCGTTTCAACGTCTCATGTTTGGCATCTTAGGGGACCTCCCTTTCTGTGTATGTTATGTGGACGACATACTTGTGTTCTCCTCATCAAAAGAGGAACACCTCCGTCACCTGCGCATCATGCTCGACCGCCTGCAACAAAACGGCCTTGTAGTCCGGTACGACAAGTGTACCTTTGGCGCCAACGAAGTGTCGTTCTTAGGGCACCGTATCACTCCTGAAGGAGTCCATCCCCTCCCTGGGAAGGTAGCAGCCGTTCAGAACTTCCTCGCGCCCTCGACCGTCAAAGCTCTGCAGGAATTCTTGGGCATGATCAACTATTATCACCGTTTTTTGCCAACCATTGCCGCCACTCTTGCTCCCCTCTACGCCTCCCTCAAGGGCAAGCCAAAAGACCTGAAGTGGGGTCCCCTTCAAGAAGCAGCCTTCTGCAATGCAAAGAAGGCCCTATCAACTGCTGCGGCTCTCACTTTTCCTATCCCACACGCCCCTCTCCTTCTCTCCACCGATGCCAGCGACGTCGCTATTGGTGCAGTACTCGAGCATGTGGTCAAAAGCTCGCCCCGCCCATTGGCCTTCTTCAGCAGAAAACTGTCCAAGGCAGAATTGGGTTATTCTACCTTCGATCGAGAATTGCTGGCAGTGCACTTGGCTGTCCGTCACTTTCGCCATTTCTTAGAAGGTACGCCCTTCGTCATTCGCACAGACCACATGCCTCTGGTGCACGCCTTCACTCGACAGTCTGACGCCTGGTCCGCCCGTCAACGCCGACATCTCTCCGCCGTGGCTGAATACAATTGCACCCTCCAATACGTCCCTGGGAAAATGAATCCCGTTGCCGATGCCCTGTCAAGAAACACGTTGGCTGCCGTTCAACTGGGATTGGATTACAACGCCCTGGCTAAAGCCCAACGACAGGATCCAGAGTATCAAGCTTGTAGGACATCCTGCACGTCCCTCCGTTGGGAAGACTTTCCCCTTGAAGACTCCAACACCACCCTCCTCTGTGACGTCAGTACTGGTAGACCGCGACCTTGCATTCCTGCTCCCATGCGCTGACATGTGTTTGATTCCATTCACGGCCTTTCACATCCCTCGTGCCGTTCTACTGCACAGCTGCTGAAGGCAAAGTTAATTTGGCACGGCATTTCTAAGTCTTGCCAAACTTCCAAAGTACATCGACACAACGATTCAGGAGTGGGCACCTTTCCTCAACCTCAGCGTCGTTTCGCACACATTCACGTCGACGTAGTAGGCCCCCTACCCACATCACAAGGACATCGTTACCTGTTTACCGTCATCGACCGCTCCACTCGTTGGCCTGAAGCCATTCCCATGGAAACTGCAACGTCCGCCTCATGTACATCTGCCTTACTCTCTGGATGGATTTCAAGATTCGGTATCCCTGAGCATATTACTTCTGACAGGGGAACCACTTTCACCTCTCAATTGTGGACGTCATTAGCGAATCTCCTGGGCATCACCCTACATCAGACAACGGCCTACAACCCCGCTGCCAATGGAATGGTTGAACGTTTTCATCGCACCCTCAAAGCAGCTTTGATGTCCCGCTGTAAGGATTGCAACTGGTTTACTCAGCTTCCCTGGGTCCTCCTGGGACTAAGGATCACTCCTAAAGAAGCCCTCGACGTCTCGGCAGCTGAAATGGTGTATGGCGACCCGTTGGTCGTCCCTGCTGAATTTTTTCCTTCTACAACCTCCTCCGACGATCTCCAGCGTATACGTCACGTCGTGAGAAAATTTACTCCGTGCCGCCAGACTTACAAGCCCCCAGCGAAGCATCACATACCAACGGACTTGCACTCTGCAACGCACGTCTTCCTGCGCAACGACACTAGCAAGCCACCACTAACGCCCCTTTACACGGGCCCTTTCCTTGTGATCCGACGCAGTCCAAAAGCCTTTCTACTAAACATTAGGGGCAAAGAAGACTGGGTCTCCATTGATCGTCTAAAACCTGCTTATCTTCTGCCAGATGACTCGTCTACAGTTCACCTCTCCAGATCAGGGCGCCCTATTTAACATGTACAGTATGTCATTTTTAGGGGGGGAGCCATGTACCAACCGTGTGTCACACAATTGTACATAATTCCTTTTGCATATATTATGCTTATATCTTCGCTCTTCTCTCGCACTAAACGAACATGAAAATTCATGTCTGCTGTTTCCTCTGTAACATTGTCTGTCTTTTTAACTTGTCATGTCCTGTTGCCTTGAGGTTTTGTATATAAAGGAGAGTGTTCTATAACAATAAAACTCAGTTGATTGCATCCTGCCTTTGAGTTCACAACCCTCTATCGGCCCGTCACACATATTGGTGGATCATATGAGCAACTAATGTATTAGGTATTGGTGGATCATATGAGCAGCTGATGTACACTGAAAGATTTGCCGTAAAATAACAAAAAAAAAAAAAACTGGAATAAATGTTGCCAGACATTTACCGTTTTAAAAACGGATATATTGACGTAAAAGAATGATATTACGGTCGCCATCCCATTAACGAGAGTAACAAAGTAGGGTAAAAATTACGGTCGCTTTTATTTTACTGAAATACGCTGAAAACAGTATATTTTTATAGAGAATTTCCGATTAAAATTAAGGTTTTCTTTAATAAAGTTGAGTAAAAATTACGGTCACTTTTATTTTACTGAAATACGGTTGAAAACAGTATATTTTCAAGAAGAATTTCTGATTAAAATTACGGTTTTCTATACAGTGTCCTGCGTATTAGTGGATCATATGAGCAACTAATGTATAACGTATCTTATCGGTGGATCATATGAGCA
>NC_090744.1:2910983-2918483 GCF_036898095.1 Palaemon carinicauda
TATAAAAACGGTGAAAGACCAGGAATGAATATTGCCGGACAATTTCCATTTTGAAAATATATATTTATTCAGAATTCGATTTTTATACACGTAGGACTTTGCCGTATAAAAACAGTGAAAATCCTGGAATAAATATTGCCTGACAATTTCCATTTTAAAAACATATATTTATTCAGAATTCGATTTCTATACACTGTTAAAAATTTGCCGTATAAAAACGCGGTGAAAATCCTGCAATAAATGTTGCTGGACAATTGCCTTATTAAAAACATATATTCATTTAGATTTATTCATTTACACTGTTAGAAATATGCCGTAAAAACAGTAAAAATCCGGAAATAAATGTTGCCAGAAATTTGCAGTTTTAAAAACAGATATATTCACGTAAAGGAGTGATATTACGGTCACCAACCCATAAGAAGATAATAATAAAGTACGGTAAAATTACGGTCGCCTATATTTTACTGAAATACGGCTAAGAAAAGTTTATTTTTACGGAGAATTTCCGATTAAAAGTACGTTTTTAACAGTGTAGGGCTACTTATCTAGTCTAAATGTCATAATCCCGGTGATTTTTATGTAAATTTTAAATTTTCATTATTAATCTGGTTAAGTTTTCATATCTGTAGACCTTTACTAGACCCAGCGTTAGTGAAGGGTTTCTTGAAGACCTTCCTACCTCTACCAACGAAGTTGGAAGGAGGTTATGCTTTACGCCCTGATTGTGTGTATATGTGTTTGTGTTTGTGTTTGCTTGTGGACAGCTTCCTGGTGACAATTTTAATCGCAGAGTATTGAAACTTGCAAGAATTAACTGTTATTTAAAAAGATAGAAATTATTAAATTTTTGAAGATCTAGGTCAAAGGTCAGGGTCATGGCTAAGCAAAATGTCCAATTCACGTAATCAGACATAAGTTTGGACATCGTTGTCACAGAGGCTTTAAACTTGGTTCTTATTTGAGTGTATGATAATCCACGCAAATTAATACATGTTAAGGTCAACGGTCAAGATCAAGGTCAAAGGTCAAGGTCCAGGTCGAGCAAAAGGTCGATAAATAAGCTGCCATGGTGCTTCCCTCTACTCAGTGGCCCCCTAGAGAACAATGGCTTGATTTTGGGAGTGTCCTTCTCCTGGAAGAGCTGCTTCCAGCAAAACATAAAATATAACTTATCACTGTATGGAAGAATTCATACTGATTGGATCACGTAGCCATGCCATTGCAAAACCATTTTTGTAATACGTGCGCTCTGGCTGTTATCACTAAACCTTTTCCAGTCCTGAAAATTTGGAAAACCAGTCGCTATAAAAAATTTTCTTACCTCGAAACGATTCATTTGTGTCGTGGTTCTTTTTGCTGGAAATTGAAATATTGGTCAGGGGTTATGAATCTGGGACATAAACATGATTAATATCTACAATAATATTTTATTTTATTTTTTTTTTTATTTTTTATTTGATGAAGGTTGATGAACTTATCATTTCTCTCTCTCTCTCTCTCTCTCTCTCTCTCTCTCTCTCTCTCTCTCTCTCTCTCTCTCTCTCTCTCTCTCTACATTTTCCTTTAACATTTTTCCCTTCATTAACCCTCTTTTCCATACGATGTATAAACTTTCACGTAAAGAAAACTCTCTCTCTCTCTCTCTCTCTCTCTCTCTCTCTCTCTCTCTCTCTCTCTCTCTCTCTCTCTCTCTCTCTCTCTCTCTCTGCATTTTCCTTTAACATTTTTCCCTTCATTAATCCTCTTTTCCATACGATGTATAAACTTTCACGTAAAGAAAACTCTCTCTCTCTCTCTCTCTCTCTCTCTCTCTCTCTCTCTCTCTCTCTCTCTCTCTCTCTCTCTCTCTCTCTCTCTCTCTCCTAATATGAATGCTTGTTTGCCAATACTAAAACCTATAAAACAAATATATAACTCATTGTGATTGTAAAATTTTTGAACAAACTATTATCAAGATCAATCTTATTCACTTTTATCAGAAACCATTAAAATAAAATCCGTCTCATCTACCAGAACCCAGGAAACTAGTTCAAACTCTGCTCCTCTTTTATATCTTCACCAAAAAAAAGAAAAAATTAAATCCATCAACCTTAAATCTTCACCATTTTTTCTTTACAAAAAAGAAAAAAAAAATAGATTTTGGTCAAGTGAGAGGGGGGTCCTTAAAAAAGCTAATATTTGTCCAGACCCAACAAGGAAAGCATAAGAAGATTGAAAGTTCGATATAATGGGACAAGTATCCACTAAATCTATATTTCAATGAAAGGTAACCAAGAGGAAAAATCTGAAGTGTGTAATAGTTTTAGGTCTGGATATCTCTTTTATGGAAAGGCTTATCTTTAAGCTTTAAACAAAACGTAACCTTCAACTTATTTAGATGAGTTATTATTATTATTATTATTATTATTATTATTATTATTATTATTATTATTATTATTATTATTATTATTATTATTATTATTATTATCAACTAAGATACAACCCTAGTTGTAAAAGCAGGATGCTATAAGCTCATGGGCTCCAACTGAAAAAAAATAGCCCAGTAAGGAATGGAAATAAAGAAATAATTGAACTACGAGAGACGTAATGAAGAATTGATATACAATATTTTAAGAATAGTAACAACATCAAAATAATTCTTTCATATATAAAATATATTGAGAGGCTTATGTCAGCCTTTTCTACATAAAAAACAATTATTTTTTTTTCTAATACGGATAATTAACTATCAATACCTCTCGTTAACTTTCATTGCTGTGTGCATCAATATAATTTATGTTTTCTGTTTTACTGTCCCATTACTGCACTGTAATTGTTCAGTGGCTACTTTCTTCTTGGTAAGGGTACAAGAGATTCTTTACCTATGGTAAGCAGCTCTTCTAGGAGAAGGACACTCCAAATTCAAACCATTGTTCTTTAATCTTGCGTAATGCCATAGCCTCTGTACCATGATCTTCCACTGTCTTGGGTTAGAGCTCTCTCGCTTGAGGGTACACTCGGGCCCACTATTCTACCTAATTTCTCTTCCTGTTGTTTGGTTAGTGTTTATAGTTTGTATAGGAAATATTTTGATGTTACTGTTCTTGAAATATTTTTTTTCTTTGTTTCCTTTCTTCAGTGGGCTATTTTCCCTGTTGGAACCCCTAGACTTATGGCATCCTGCTTTTCCAACTAGGGTTGTAGCTTAGCAAGTAATGATAATAATAATATTCTTAGAATATTTTATATTAATTGTTCATTTCTTCTCTCGAAGTTCAATTACTTCTTTATTTCCATTCCTTACAGGGCTTTTTTTTTTTCTTGTTGGAGCCAATGGGCTTATGGCATCCTGCTTTTCCAACTAGGATTGTAGCTTCGTAAGGGATAATAATGATAATATTCTTAGAATATTTTAGATTAATCGTTCATTATTCTCTCGAAGTTCAATTACTTCTTTATTTCCATTCCTCACAGGGCTTTTTTTTTCCTTGCTGGAGCCCCTGGGCTTATTGCATCCTGCTTTTCCAACTAGGGTTGTAGCTTAGCAAGTAATAATAATAATAGTGAAAACCAGTCAGCTATCTTATGACCTCGAAAAGAGCGTATCAATATCATGCTCCTGTCCTGAATAACTTCCCCATCAACGCCTTTGAAACAGATGCATCTCATCTTAAGCATCGAAACGAGCCTTTGCCATATGTATGACTTCATCTCCACCTGCCTTTGACCAAAGATGCTGTTGGTGGGGAAAGTCACTGACCCCGATACTGGGAAGTTATATAACTGGATTTATCGTAATTGTTTCCCTGAAGCGTGCTCTCTCTCTCTCTCTCTCTCTCTCTCTCTCTCTCTCTCTCTCTCTCTCTCTCTCTCTCTCTACTACTACTACTACTACTACTACTACTACTACTATTACTACATATTCATTAGCTTTTCTTAGAAGAATTGACTTACAGAAAAATTATTGCTAAGATTATAACTTATCTTTTATTTGGTGAGTTATTTTTATTTTTAAATTTCAAAAACCTCTCTCTCTCTCTCTCTCTCTCTCTCTCTCTCTCTCTCTCTCTCTCTCTCTCTCTCTCTCTCTCTCTCTCTCTCTCTCTCTCTCTCTCTTACTTATTTATTAGTTTTTCTTAGAGGAATCAACTTATTATCGCTAAAATCATAATTATTTTTTTATTTAGTTAGTTATTTTCAGTTTTAGATTTCAGAAAGCTCTCTCTCTCTCTCTCTCTCTCTCTCTCTCTCTCTCTCTCTCTCTCTCTCTCTCTCTCTCTCTCTCTCGGTTCATTAGTTCGTAGAGGAATCGAACTTCTGTTTAGACAAACATACATATGCAATATACTAATTCTTATATCATATTTTTATTTCCTTATTCTCTTTCCTCACTGGGCTATTTTTCCCTGTTGGAGCCCTTGGGTTTATACCATATTGTTTTTCCAACTCGGGTTGTAGTTTAGCTAGTAATAATAACCGTGTGCAAGAATAAATACTCTGAAATGTTATTTCTGATAAACTATATCATCTATGTGAGACCCCAGTAAATTATCCAACGTATTGATAAACTATCTCTTCTTTGTGAGACCCCAGTACACTATCCCAGATATTGATAAACTATCTCCTCTATGTGAGACCCCAGTACATTATCCCAGGTATTGATAAAATATCTCTTCTATGGGAGACCCCAGTACATTATCCCAGGTATTGATAAACTATCTCTTCTTTGTGAGACCCCAGTACATTATCCTAGGTATTGATAAACTATCTCCTCTATATGAGACCCCAGTACATTATCCCAGGTATTGATAAAATATCTCTTCTATGTGAGACCACAGTACATTATCCCAGGCATTAATAAACTATATATTTTGCATGTGAGAACCCAGTACATTATCCTAGGTATTGATAAACTATCTCTTCTATGTGATACCCCAGTACAATATCCCGGGTATTAATAAATCATCTCTTTTGAATGTGACACCCCAGTACTTTATCCCAGGTATTGATAAACTATCTCTTCTATGTGAGACCCCAGTACATTATCCCAGGTATTGATAAACTATCTCTTCTATGTGAATCCCCAGTACAATATCCCAAAGTTTTGATAAATTATCTCTTCTATGTGAGACCCAAGTACATTATCTCAGGAACTGATAAACTACCTCTTCTATATGACACACCAGTAAATAATCCCAGGTATTGAAAAACTATCTCTTCTATGTGAGACCCAAGTACATTATCCCAGGTATTGATAAACTCTCTCTTTGATGTGAGACCCCAGTACATTATCCCAGGTATTGATAAGCTATCTCTTCTAAGTGAGACCCCAGTACATTATCTCAAGTATTAATAAACTATCTCTTTCATGTGAGACCCCAGTACATTATCCCAGGTACTGATAAACTATCTCTATTGCATGTGAGACCACATTACATTATCCCAGGTATTGATAAAATATCTCTTTTGCATGTGAGACCCAAGTACATTATCCCAGGTATTGATAAACTATCTCTTCTATGTGAGACCCCAGTACATTATCCCAGGTATTGAAACACTATCTCTTCTATGTGAGACTCCAGTTCATTATCCCAGGTTTGGTAAACTACCTCTGCTAAGTGAAACCTAAGTACATTATCTCAGGTATTAATAAACTATCTGTTCTATGTGAGACCCCAGTACGTTATCCAAGGTATTAATAAACCATCTCTTCTTTTTGAGACCCCAGTACATTATCCCAGGTATTGATGAAATATCTCCTCTATTTGAGACCCCATTACATTATCCCAGGCATTAATAAACTATCTCTTTGGCATATGAGACCCCCAGTACATTATCCCAGGAATTGATAAACTCTCTCTTCTATGTGAGACCTCAGTACATTATCCCAGGCATTAATAAACTATCTCTTTGACATGTGAGACCCCAGTCATTATCCCTGGTCTTGATAAACTATCTTTTCTACATAAGACACCAGTAAATTAACCAAGGTATTGATAAACTATCTCTTTTGCATGTGAGACCCCAGTACATTATCCCAAGTATTGATAAACTATCTCTTCTATGTGAGTCCCAAGTACATTATCCCAGGTATTGATAAACTATCTTTTCTATGTGGGACCCCAGTGCATTATCCCAGGTATTGATAAACTATCTCTTCTATGTGAGACCCCAGTACATAATCCCAGGTATTGAAAAACTATCTCTTCTATGTAAGACCCCAGTACATTATCCCAACTATTGATAAACTATCTCTTCTATGTGAGACCACAGTACATTATCCCAGGTATTGATAAACTATCTCTTCTATGTGAGACCCAAGTACATTATCTCAGGTACTGATAAACTATTTCTTCTATATGACACCCTAGTATATAATCCCAGGTATTGAAAAACTATCTCTTCTATGTGAGACCCAAGTACAGTATCCCAGGTATTGATAAACTCTCTCTTTGATGTGAGACCCCAGTACATTATCCCAGGTATTGATAAACTATCTCCTCTAAGTGAGACACCAGTACATTATCTCAGGTATTAATAAACTATATCTTCTATGTGAGACCCCAGTACAATATCCCAGGTATTGATAAACTATCTATATTGCATGTGAGATCCCAGTACATTATCCCAGGTATTGATAAACTATCTCTTCTATGTGAGACCCCAGTACATTATCCCAGGTATTGAAACACTATCTCTTCTATGTAAACCCCAGTACATTATCCAAGGTATTGATAAACTTTCTCTTCTATGTGACACCTCAGTACATTATCCCAGGCATTGATAAACTATCTCTTCTATGTGAGACCCAAGTACAATATCTCAGGTATTGAAAAACTATCTCTTCTCTGTAAGACCCCAGTACATTATCCCAACTATTGATAAACTATCTCTTCTATGTGAGACCCCAGTACATTATCCCAGATATTGATAAACTATCTCTTCTATGTGAAGCCCCATTACAATATCCCAGGTATTGATAAACTATCTCTTCTATGTGAGACCCCAGTGCATTATCCCAGGTATTGATAAACTATCTCTTTTATGGGAGACCCCAGTACATTATCCCAGGTATTGATAAACTATCTCTTCTTTGTGAGACCCCAGTACATTATCCTAGGCATTGATAAACTATCTCCTCTATATGAGACTCCAGTACATTATCCCAGGTATTGATAAAATACCTCTTCTATGTGAGACCACAGTACATTATCCCAGGCATTAATAAACTATATATTTTGCATGTGAGAACCCAATACATTATCCTAGGTATTGATAAACTATCTCTTCTATGTGATACCCCAGTACAATATCCCGGGTATTAATAAATCATCTATTTTGAATGTGACACCCCAGTACTTTATCCCAGGTATTGATAAACTATCTCTTCTATGTGAGACCCCAGTACATTATCCCAGGTATTGATAAACTATCTCTTCTATGTGAATCCCCAGTACAATATCCCAGGTTTTGATAAATTATCTCTTCTATGTGAGACCCAAGTACATTATCTCAGGAACT
>NC_090744.1:2930983-2935983 GCF_036898095.1 Palaemon carinicauda
TGTGTTTTTTTCCCATGATGAAGATGTCATTATAAATGCCTATATTATAAGTATTAAAGTAATAATAATAATAATAATAATAATAATAATAATAATAATAATAATAATAATAATAATAATTATACATATTTTTATTATTATTATTATTATTATTATTATTAATGATTAAAATGATAATAATGATAATGATAATGGTAAGGATAATAATAATAATAATAATAATAATAATAATAATAATAATAATAATAATAATAATAATAATAGTTGCAATGATAATAATAATAATAATAATAATAATAATAATAATAATAATAATAATAATAATGCCGTCATTAGAAAAAGTCAATTATTCTAACTAACATTTTGGCGGTGGAATGAAAAAGTTACCTAATTAAGTTGAATATGACGGGAAGGTGGAATAATGAGGCTTAATTACCATAGAATTACCGGAATACAAAATTTAATTACCCATAATTCCAGAATTCCAATGGGATTTAATTACGATAATTACAAGCAATTGAAGTCAATCAAGCGAGGAAACCTCCTTAAGTGGTTTATCAATCAGATAAGAAATATTGATAAGAATAGTGTCTGTTTCATTTAGTTTTCACTATTATTATTATTATTATTATTATTATTATTATTATTATTATTATTATTATTATCGATGTTGTTGTTATTATTATTATTATTATTATTATTATTATTATTATTATTACAATCACAATTATAATTATAATTATAATCATAATTATAATTATAATTATTACTATCATTATTATTATTATTATTATTATTATTATTAATAATAGTAATAATAATAATAATAATAATAATAGTATCATTATTATTATTAGTAGTAGTAGTAGTAGTAATCACAATTACGATTACAATTGTAATTGTAATTGTAATTGTAATTATATTATACTTATAATTATAATCATAATTACAATTATTATTAGTATTATTATTATTATTATTATTATTATTATTATTATTATTATTATTATTATTATTATTACTAGCTAAGCCACAATCCTAGTTGGAAAATCAGGCTGCAATAAGACCAAGGTCTCAAACAAGGAAAAAGTAGCCCAGTGGGGAAAGGAAATGAGGAAATAAATAAACTAAATTAAAAATAATTAACAATTAAAATATATTTTAAGAACAGTGACAACAGGAAAACAGATCTTTAAAAGTTCAAAGTTGCAGCAAGTGTTTTTATATTTATATATGAATTATCTGTTTTAATGTTGTTAATGTTTTTCTTTAAATATTTTTTTTAAAATTTTCATTTCTTCTTATATGGTTTATTTATTTCCTTGTTTCGTTTCTTAACTGGGCTGTTCCCTGTCGGAGCCCTGGGGCTTATAGCATCTTGCTTTTCCAACTAGGGTTGCAGCTTGGCTAGTAGTATTAATAATAAAAATAATAATAATAATAATAATAATAATAATAATAATAATAATAATAATAATGGTATGAAATGTCTTTTTGAAAGTTCAGAATTTAATCATCATGGAGGATTTAAGTCTACTAATTGAAAATGGCTTTTGATTTCGGTGGCTTCAGCCCAAAAAATAAATCAAATAAATCCTACACTATATATAAAAAAATCTCACGTTTTGATAGGTTGAACTTTTCCAAAATCAAAAGAGGAATGTCAAAAAAATTCACTGTGTTACTATGGATGTTTTTTTTTTCAGTTGTAAGGATGATATATGAGTAAAATTACAGTTTCAACCAAACTCTGATATCCGATATGAAAATTTATAATTTTTAGCTTAAATAGTGTGTTTTCAACGAATTTGGCCTTCATTTCTATTACAAATAAACTGTTTTACCGTTATGGATACAGGTGGGAACCTAGGACTTTGGGTGTGTGAAAACAGGACAAAAGTGATTATTCAACAGTTAAGATTTGTAAAAGGCCATAGAACCTAACAAAACCACCTAACCTAACCTAGTAGTTCCCAGGTTACAGACCTAGGAGGGGGCAAGCCCCCCAGGCACCCCTTCCCAGGTCACAGAACTAGCTGGGGGCAAACACCACAGAACCCCCATTTCCAGGTCACAAACCCTCCCAGGTCACAGACCTAGCCCGGGGGACAAGGCACTGCCGTCTCAATATAGAAGGCCTGGGTCTCAGAATTATGACGTCACGGCCTGCGTCGTTACCGAGTTCTCTATTTCTAACATACTTACCCTCATTTATTTATTTGTTCCTGTTCCTTTAACAGTATCGACTACTTACGTTCTTCTAACACCACTTATGGTGCTATTCTGAATCTTGTTACAAACCTGTTAAAATAGTTATTTCTGTTTTTATCCATTTATGTTACTTCATAAATTCATGAAGTATTGACCTGGACTAGGTCAGATTATTATTTTTTCACCTTATCATGTTGAAATAATAACAATAATAATAATAATATATAATTTCACGTTATTGTCATGATACTGTAATGATAATAATATAGCAATACATTTTTCACCTCGTTCTCATTCTATGATAATAACAATAGACACACTCTTGAGAGCCTAAGATTTTATTAAAGTAGTAATCTGCGACATACATGAAACATATTACACACATTAAGACTGCATTTTAAGGGAAATTACAAACAATTCATAGCATTTCAAAATGACATATTGGAGTACAGACAAACTTTCCTGCAAAATTACTCTAGTTGTCAAGTGTTGAAAGTTTTCTCTTTTTATTTTTTTCATGACTTATTTTGTTATTGTAACACTTTGTATAATCATTTAGTAATATATTGGCCAGAGGCCAGATACACATCCTAAGTAGTGTACTTACTGATCTACCATATGAGCAACATTCATTTACATTAAAAGACTTTACCTGAAAATTCAAAGCTAGCTTAACAAGAACCTCTCTTTGATTATTGCATTGCAGAAAATCGTTCTTGAAATTACCAATCAGAGATTGAAATACTTGGTAAGTGGAAATACAAACTGAAAGTGTAAAATCTGTTGGCCATTTCAAGCCACCTCTGTCAAGGATTTTGAGATATTTATAATTGTCAGGAATATCAACTTCAATTGCTCTATCAAGAGAGACCCTACTTAAACATAATTGACATTTTAGCTTTGTTTTAGTGCTGTGAGCAACGTAACCTGCAATATAAATCATAACATTTTCATCTTCCTTTGACAAGCCTTCTTCATCCACATATTCCTCAGCCTCCTTGAATTTCTCTAAACAATCGACAGAATCACACTTAGAGTCAAGTTCACATGGAGAGGAATTTAACTCAAATATGGTTAATGGACCAGACTTCGACGAAGCCATGGAAAGAACATTCATAATTTTTAGTTTTTTTTCAGACTCCATTACTTGAGCAACAGCTACATTATAATTTGTACCACTCATCTTCCTATACTTTCCAAATCTACTTTCTAGCTTATCTGTTTGAAATTTCCCCAGTAATACATAATGAAAGTTATGGTGCTTCAACAAATAATCACATAATTTTGTCAATGTTGGTGTAGTGTGCCTGAGAGCAAAATATGTTTCTCTTGACAATCTACCATTCCTTCCATGGTGAGGGATATCCAACTCTTCCCAAGCACCAATCCAGTGATCAAATTTACTGAGAAATATCAAGTTTCGATCTGAAGATGAATCTTGCTTAAAAGGGTCACATTCTTTCTGACGTAGGTGGACGCCTTTGTTTGGAGTTTTCACATTTACAATATGCCACCAGGATATTATTTGTTCCAAGAAATTAATAGTACCTGACACATCAAAAGTATTCATTGTTTTCAATGCACATACATTCTTTTCATCAAACAGTCTGACAACAAACTGCACATTCTGTCTTTCCAAATTAGTAGGGAAAAGAACTTTCTCTGACAAACCTGGCGCTAGTTTAACCTATTGATCACGTTCTTTTGTGTAGAGTTCTTTCAGTGGCAGAAGATTTGCATTTACCTGAATTTGGAAATTGGAAGGTAAAGGTATTACAAAGTTTGAATGGGATTTTTCTGATTTAACCAATTATTTCGTATGCTTTTCAGTAAATGAACTGAATCAAAAAGGAAGAAAAGTGGCACAGTCAAATCATATGGATTTGGAATGGAGGAGGCAAGATTTCCATCACACATTTTCTCGAACATATTTCTGTTAACCCTGTTGTTATTAGAGATTAATGATACGACAATGTATCCTATATCATAGAGGAACGCCAAAACTTTGTGCGTCAACTCAAGAAGTGTCTGTGCTGTCAGATTACAGACTGGGTACAAAGCAGCAACATGTTTGTTTTTCGAAAGGATTGATGAAATCATAAAAGCCTGAACTGTTGTCGCAGGTTCACTAGAGTTAACAGAAGCACCATAAACTTTACCTCCTTTATATGAGAGACGTTTTTTTTTACATGTATCTCATCAAGCAGCACATTTACAATTTTTTCTTCACTTTTTAGTGTTGCAAAATTTTTCCTTAAAAAGAGCTCATGTTACTTTCCATTACACACAGACTTTGCACCAGATACATTAAGCTTCCTTAGGTAATCAGGATGAGGGAGAATAAGGAACTTCCTGTCACGTAGATGTATGTACAGTGATAGCCTTGACAAATAGACACTATATGCCCAAACCAAAAAATCACAGCTGTATGCAACTTTTTCTTTACAAAACATGATTAACTGTTCAGCACAAAACCATAACACTCCCCCCTTTGAACACTTGTCATTTTCTGATTCAGTTTCCAATAACCCTTCAATAACTTTAATACACTAATAGCTGATTGAAGGTTAGAACTCAAGTGACTCAATAAATTTTCAAATTTTGACCACCGATCACATTTGTTTTCTGATCCTAAAAGCCATTTAAATTTGTTAGAATTTAAAGCAGTGTATTCGTACCATACTTAAACTTTCAAGTCTTTCATCACTTTAAAAGATACAATTAGCTTTGGTTGGTCCTCAAAATTAACTTTAAGGAAAGATACACAGTCTTCACTTGAAACAAACAAC
>NC_090744.1:2973483-2990983 GCF_036898095.1 Palaemon carinicauda
AATAACCTTGTTTACATTTTGATATAGAGAATATCTTCATTTATTTAATGGTTAAATTAATATTTATAGTCGTGATATTAAAATCTACACTTAGGAATATAAATGATTTCCGGAGCCAGTAATATCCTTAGCAGCTTTTGGGGACTCCAACCACGTACTTGCCCAGTCAAGAGGATCTCTTAAGAACCACATTACTAACAAGTGAACTTGAAGAGTTTGAAAATTTTTTACCATCCTCCGTTTCGTGATATCTTATTCTAATTTTTCATTACTTCTTATATCGTTTATTCATTTCCTTATTTCCTTTCCTCACGGGGCTATTTTTCCTTGTTGGAGCCCATGAGCTCATAGAATCTTGCTTTTCCAACTACCGTTGTAGCTAAGCTAATAATAATAATAATAATAATAATAATAATAATAATAATAATAATAATAATAATAATAATAATAATAATAATAATAATAATAATAACAATAGTATAAAGGTAGTAGCAAAAGGATATTTTTTAACTTTGAGTCCAAGGTTGGATTGCTATTATTAATCTATTATTGTGAACAGTAGTAGTAGTAGTAGTAGTAGTAGTAGTAGTAGTAGTAGTAGTAGTAGTAGTAGTAACTATCTTTGCCATCTATTTCTTGATGTAAAATGGGTAGTAGCTCAAGGATTTTTTAGTTTTAATTTCTAGTTTATTATTATTATTATTATTATTATTATTATTATTATTATTATTATTATTATTATTATTATTATTATTAATATTAACAGTAAGAGAAACACTATCATTAGAAGCAATAGTTATAGCAGAAGTATCAGACAAATGTTGACTTACTATAAATTAACTTATGATCTTCCACTAATTGGTTACGTCCACTATCTACTTCTTGCTGTTAAAAGCTGATTTAACATTGGTAGAGCTGGCCATTTACATTTACAGCTTTCAAAAGATAAAGTGTTAAATATGAATTTAACATTAGCCATTAACTTTAGCATGCCAAGCTGATAAAACTGATATGTTGAGTGAGGTTAAAATCATGTTTAAATCGTATTCATAGGTCAAAGGTCAAACAGGATTTCACTTTTGGATACGTTTTTTGGAATCATATGAACTATGGAATACATGTTATCAATTCAAAGTTCTACTTAAAGGTCAAAAGGCGAAATATTTAATCTGTCATTGTTGTTGGCTATACTTTTAGAACTGTAAAGATAGAAGCATATAAATGTAAAAATTTTTTTGGCTATAAATTTAGAGCTATAATGATAGAAGCATGTAAATGTGAAATTGCTTTTGGCTATAATTTTATAACTTTAGTAGATGGAAACTTGCAAATCTGATATTGTTTTTGGCTATAATTTTAGAGCATTAATGATAGAAGCCTTTAATGTGAAATTGTTTTTGGCTATAATTTTAGAGCATTAATGATAGAAGACTTTAAATGTGAAATTGTTTTTGGCTATAATTTTAGAGCATTAATGATAGAAGCCTTCAAATGTGAAATTGTTTTTGGCTATAATTTTAAAACTATAATGATAAAAACGTATAAATGTGAAATTATTTTTTGGCTATAATTTAAGAACTATAATGATAGAAACATTTAAATGTAAAATTGTTTTTGGGCTCAAGCCATGTCGTCATGATGGAAGTTCCTTAAAGTAGCTTCCTAAGGGATATATGTACTACAGAGATATTCCCAGTAAATTTTACCTTTAGGTATCCAGAATTCTAACTCTGGGCGCGAATATCCTTAAAATTTCTCCAAAGGATATCGCATAATATCAGCGGACGCATTCTTGACACGCCTCCATAGCAATCTGCACCCCAAACAACGTTTTGGCTTCGAGGAGGATGTGGCAAAAGGGAGCCATCCAAAGGCTCTCCCTGCTCTCGTAATACTATTGGGAATACAACAGCGCAATTCCCATGACGGCGGGCATTCCCTTTTCTGTAGCGATCTCGCTCGGTGATATTTCCTGGTGATCTAACTTTTCGATTGTTTTACAGGATTATTATTATGCTTTCTCCATCTTCTTCCGCCTCTGGAAAGTTGAGTATCGGGTCTTTACTATGAGTATATTTCAGCTCGTTCGTTAGGCTGGTGTTATTCAGATAGCAGAACGACTTCCAGTTTTTAATAGCTTTATTTGATTATTTTAATTATTTATCTATTTAGGCAATTATTCTTGTAAAGTTTCGATAATGTGCATAATTTTTGTTTCCCCCTTTTCTCTGTCGATCGTATAGTTAGAGTTTCGGTGATTTAGGTAACCGAGATCTCGTATAGCCTAGGTAACCTTACCTAGATGTTTTACTATACGTTCAGACTTTCCCCGGTTACCCTCGTGTATTGTTTTCATTCATTGGAGACTGATACCTCCTAGAATCTTATGAAACATTACGCGTCTCTTCGGAGACTTAAGGGTAATCTCTTTCCCTCTGATTGTAGCCTCAGGCTACAACCCTAATAGCCGTGCCTTGAATTTTATTCAGACATGGCTAACTTAGGGTTTGTCCTACCTCTTCCCTTAACCGTTGGTTGTGGTATACCATCAGGTTTTGGGATTTAGTCAGAATCTTAGAGTATTTAGTCTTATGTCGGCGACCTGTCAGCAGGGCGAATGGGTTGTAGGATACCATCATTCCCCTGCCGGCCAGGTGGCCGGCAATGGAGGTTAGCCCTCATTAGCCGCACTTGAAGTTATGGTAGGATACCATCTTCTCCTTGCGACTAAAATACTAGTCCCATGCCACAGTTCTCTGGGCTGAAGAGTAATTTTCTTTAGCCTAGGATACGTGGCACTGGAACTCTGTTTCTTCTTTGTTGAGAGGAGGCGGCAGTGCCGCCATCCCCTTAACTGTGTCGGCAATCTCTGGGTTGGAGAACTGAGTCTCTCCTGTTCCCTGAGATTCTGCCGATACCGAAACAGAGTTTCTTTTACAGGTGGTAGGACTGACAATTTTTACCAGTTCCTTTCACACTCGTTATAGGACCCTATTCCCTACCCCTCTGTCCACTTTTGATGGCCGAGCCATTGTCTTTCTTTAGAACGGCATCTTGCAACCTTACCTTTGCTGATAGGTTGCCGGAGCCAGCCAGACTCCCTCTCTAGTCATGGCTTTGGCTGACGGCAGAGCATACTGCCGCCAACCACATCATCTGTCAGTAACTGCCGGCCCAGACGGCAACTGCTGACCTAGCCGGCAACTGCCGACCTAGCCGGCAGCCAAGATGGCTGCCAGCGACCATGATGGCCGTGAGAGGGAAGTCCATTCTGTTCCCAAGGTTCTTCAGTCCTCCCTTGGACTGCTGCTACAGGTCCTGTTGCTGGGGTACTGCCGGCCAGGCCGGCACAGATAGTGCTGACTCAGTTGGCAGTGCGCCGACTGTACTGGTACTGTTGGACTTGCCGGCCGGCAGTGTATCAGCGGTACCTTGTCGGCAATAGTACTATAGCTGCATGGAAGCCTGAATGGTACACTCTCCCCTTCTATTAGAACCTTCTTTCTGAAAAAAGGCAGTCAAATTAGACTTTTATATCCTTAATTACTGTATACATTCACAGTAAGGAGTATCATTTTTTCCATGCTATCTCTCTCTCTCTCTCTCTAGCTAGCATGCCGGGTATACCGGCAAGACATAGCTATGTTGGCTACATGCCGGCTGAACTACTGTTTATATTATACAGGTAGCCAGTATATCTGCAGTATAGAATATACTGCAGATAGAAAACTATTATATAGTTTATACTAGTAGTTATTTCCAATATATTTTGGATATCCAACACAGACATTTGCTGAGCCCAATCCTATATTGAATGAATATAGTTTCTTCAATAGCCTGATTAGAAATCAGTATTAGGATTACCCTACAATATCAAACACTTCAAGGCAGTAGTAATACACTCCTAACCTTTAAAGGGTGGAATCTTTTTCCTTTTGTCTCCATGATCAGGAAACTATATTTTAATATAGTAGGAAGACTACAGCAAATAGGCTGAGTGGGATATACAAATATATGTCTTTATTTTCCTAGTCCAGCTAGCTTCATGCTAGATGGACCATACTGTCATATGCTACTATGAAGGCAGTATAATGACTAGACTACAATACATGATGTACAGTAGCCAGTAAATTGTAATATAGACTTACTGCAATTAGAAAACTACAGTACCATGATACAGTAGTATTTTCTGACATACCTTGGGTATCCTTGTACGAGAATTCTGCTGGTACCGTTCATATATTGAATGAATAGTTTTCTTCAATATTCTGACCGAGAATCAGTCATCCTGACCCCACAGTATTAACATTATTTTGGGACAGTGATTTGATACTTCTCTACCCCTAGGGGTAAGAGTCCTTCTACTTGGAGTTACTCTATAGAGAAATCTCCATGTAGTTAATACTGAGGGGAGGCAACAGCATTTGCTCACAGGGGTACACAAGTATCTATTATCCCTTTATAGCTTACTATCCTATTCGTAGAGCGGATCCGGACAATACTCCCGCAGGTCATGATCCGAGAAAGATTGCTTCATCACTGAACTTCTTTCAGTATATGGACTTTGAGCGCCTTCGTTCATACACTGGATGGAAATCATCCAGAGTGTTTTACAAACACTATGCAAAACAAGTGCATGAACTGAAACTCTTCGTAGTGGCGGCAGGTACTGTATTAAAACCTGCCCCCTAATTACTGTGGTAAACAGATTTTGGTTTGGGACCTCACATGTCCTCGCACATGTAACGGATGAGAATCATCCAGAATGTTCTACATACACTATGCTAGACAAATCCATGATCTGAAGCAATATGTGGTGACGCCAGGTAGAATATTTAACCTGCCGTCTAATTCTACGATGAACAGCTAATTCACTGGGACTGTCAATTAAAGGGAGAAGAGGTCACCCTTCTTAGGTGTGACTTCTTTTAATTAAGTGTTACCATGATAACACTGGCTCTGTTCAAAATCCCAGGTGTGGAATTATACAGATAGCACTAGTGCCGGTGTACGAAGTACACAGTGCAGATAGAAGTAACCAGTACAGGAATTATGAAGAGAAATTGTTTTATAATTTTCTTCAGTCTGAGAGTGGCACTCATCATTTCTTCCTTCAAGAAGGAAATATAGTCTCTGTACTTGTTACAGGTATAATCCCATTGTCATACTACATTCGTTTTACTGAACATCTTTTAGTCATTTATTAGTAATAAATGTCTATTAGAATGTAGTGCGTCCACCTTCGCCAGACAATTGTATGTATACATGCCAGAGTTCTTCAACTTACCAAAGTAAGTATCTCTCATATATTTGTATGCATCAAATAATAGATATAAGAGACACTGACGTTATTTTAGCAAATATACAACTATGAGACTATTTTTATATTCAGTGTGTACTTATGTTTGGTCACACTATGTATGTTAACCTCAAGATCCCTTTTCTACTGTCTAGAATGACTCTTCCCTGTAGGAGGCAGGAAGCACTAACATTGGTTATGATTAGTGATGGTGACGAATAACGGTAACGTCCCTTGTCTCATGTGGTCCCCATGACCATAGAAAAGGTTGCTATAAGGTTAAGGCACTGATTAAAAATTCACAGATACACTAATGCTCTGGTATGCTTCCATCACGACGACATAGCTTGAGCCCAAAAAACGGAATTTGAGCAAAGCGAAAAATCTATTTTTGGGTGAGATGGCCATGTCGTCCTGATTGACCCACCCTTCTCTTCTAAAAGAAAAGATCTTCACAGTATCCCTCCCGTTGTACTGTATCTGTAACACCACTCAATGCTACAAGGAATGTCCGCCGTCGGGGGAATGGCGCTGTTGTATTCCCAATAGTATTACGAGAGCAGGGAGAGCCTTTGGACAGCTCCCTTTTGCCACATCCTCCTCGAAGCCAAAACGCTGTTTGGGGTGCAGATTGCTATGGAGGCGTGTCAAGAATGCGTCCGCTGATATTATGCGATATACTTTGGAGAAATTTTAAGGATATTCGCGCCAGGAGTTAGAATTCTGGATACCTAAAGGTAAAATTCTCTGGGAATATCGCTGTAGTACATATATCCCTTAGGAAGCTACTTTAAGGAACTTCCATCAGGACGACATGGCCATCTCACCCAAAAATAGATTTTTCGCTTCGCTCAAAATTCGCTTTTTGACTATAGTTTTAGAGTTATAATGTTAACAACCTTTTAACGCGAAAGTATTTTTGACTATAAGTTTAGAACTATAGTAGATGGCAATTTACAAATTTTTTTCTTTTTCTTTTTTTTTTTGTCTATAATTTTAAAACTGTAATAGGAGAAAACATTGAAATATGAAGCTGTTTTCTTTGCTATAATTTCAGTTTCTATGACATATAGAAACTTTATATTTTGTATGTTTAACCTGCCAGTGATGCAAATCTGTAGAACAAGGTCAATAATTTTAATTCAGGGTTGTGGTGGCCGATGTCGTAACGTCCCTGACGGAGGTTCGAGTCCTGCTCAAACTCGTTAGTTTCTTTGGTGGCTACAATCTCACCATCCTTGTGAGCTAAGGAAGGGGGTTTTGGGGAAGTCTATAAGTCTATTGGCTGAGTCATCAGCAGCCATTGCCTGGCCATCCTTGGTCCTAGCTTGGGCGCTGATCATATGTATATGTTATACCCAATCTGTGAAATTGCCCATTTCATGAAGTAGGCTAACCACTTGCCCATTTCAGGAAGTGAGCAAACCACTTGCCCAGTTCATGAAATGGGCAAGTGGTTAGCCCATTTCATGAAATGGGCAGTTTTATTCATGAATCTTAAAATTTGTTCCAAACTAGTTGCTAAACCAGAATAAGTTGTTTAAAAGTCTTTTATTAAGTGTTGTAATACAAACACTTTTAACATAATATATGATGGCATTTTCAAAGTATCTTGTATAACCTCTTCAAGCTTTAGTTATGGAAGAACAAATAGCAAGTGGTGCTGCCTTGTGGTCTACTGAATACGAGAAGACTGTAATTGTCATTTTGAAGAGAGGAAATACTGGAAAGACGCTTAAAAGAGAATACTACCACTTCTTGCAAACTTTTCAGATTGCCTCCTTTGGTGAAATAGAAACAATTAAAAAGAAGAATGGAAAATATATGGCAACTAAAGAATCAGTCACAGGAATTATCCAACAAGCCCACATTAACACCGGTCATGGTGGCGAAAAGAATACTTACAAGGTGTGTGAACAATATGGAAATATTCCAAGATCAATTGTGTCACTTGTGACGGGCCGAGAGAAGGGTTGTGAACTCAAAGGCAGGATGCAGTTAACTGAGTTATATTGTTATAGAACACTCTCCTTTATATACAAAACCTCAAGGCAACAGGACATAAGTTAACAAGACAGACAATGTTACAGAGGAATAAGCAGACATGAATTTTCATGTTCGTTTAGTGCGAGGGAAGAGCGAAGATACAAGCATAATATATACAAAAGGAATTATGTACAATTGTGTGACACACTGTTGGTACATGGCTCCCCCCCTATAAATGACATGCTGTACATGTTAAATAGGGCGCCCTGATCTGGAGAGGCGAACTGTAGGCGGGTCATCTGGCTGAACATAAGCAGGTTTTAGACGATCAATGGAGACCCAGTCTTCTTTGCCCCGAATGTTTAGTAGGAATGCTTTCGGACTGCGTCGGATCACAAGGAAAGGGCCCGTGTAAGGGGGCGTTAGTGGTGGCTTGCTAGTGTCGTTGCGCAGGAAGACGTGTGTTGCAGAGTGCAAGTCCGTTGGTATGTGATGCTTCGCTGGGGGCTTGTAAGTCTGGCGGCACGGAGTAAATTTTCCCACGACGTGACGTATGCGCTGGAGATCGTCGGAGGAGGCTGTAGAAGGAAAAATTCGGCAGGGACGACCAACGGGTCGCCATACACCATTTCAGCTGCCAAGACGTCGAGGGTGTCTTTAGGAGTGGTCCTTAGTCCCAGGAGGACCCAGGGAAGCTGAGTAAACCAGTTGCAATCCTTGCAGCGGGACATCAAAGCTGCTTTGAGGGTGCGATGAAAACGTTCAACCATTCCATTGGCAGCGGGGTTGTAGGCCGTTGTCTGATGTAGGGTGATGCCTAGGAGATTCGCTAATGACGTCCACAATTGAGAGGTGAAAGTGGTTCCCCTGTCAGAAGTAATATGCTCAGGGATACCGAATCTTGAAATCCCTCCAGAGAGTAAGGCAGATGTACATGAGGCGGACGTTGCAGTTTCCATGGGAATGGCTTCAGGCCAACGAGTGGAGCGGTTGATGACGGTAAACAGGTAACGATGTCCTTGTGATGTGGGTAGGGGGCCTACAACATCGACGTGAATGTGTGCGAAACGACGATGAGGTTAAGGAAAGGTGCCCACTCCTGAATCCGTGTGTCGATGTACTTTGGAAGTTTGGCAAGAAGTACAGGCGCGGACCCAATCCTTAGCACCCTTAGAAATGCCGTGCCAAAAGAACTTTGCCTTCAGCAGCTGTACAGTAGAACGGCACGAGGGTTGTGAAAGGCCGTGAATGAGATCAAACACCTGTCGGCGCATGGAAGCAGGAATCCAAGGTCGCGGTCTACCAGTATTGACGTCACAGAGGAGGGTGGTGTTGGAGTCTTCGAGGGGAAAATCTTCCCAATGAAGGGACGTGCAGGATGTCCTACAAGCTTGATACTCTGGATCCTGTCGTTGGGCTTCAGCCAGGGCGTTGTAATCCAATCCCAGTTGAACGGCAGCCAACGTGTTTCTTGACAGGGCATCGGCAACGGGATTCATTTTCCCAGGGACGTATTAGAGGGTGCAATTGTATTCAGCCATGGCGGAGAGATGTCGGCGTTGACGGGCGGACCAGGCGTCAGACTGTCGAGTGAAGGTGTGCACCAGAGGCATGTGGTCTGTGCGAATGACGAAGGGCATACCTTCTAAGAAATGGCGAAAGTGACGGACAGCCAAGTGCACCGCCAGCAATTCTCGATCGAAGGTAGAATAACCCAATTCTGCCTTGGACAGTTTTCTGCTGAAGAAGGCCAATGGGCGGGGTGAGCCTTTGACCACCTGCTCAAATACTGCACCAATAGCGACGTCGCTGGCATCGGTGGAGAGAAGGAGAGGGGCGTGTGGGATAGGAAAAGTGAGAGCCGCAGCAGTTGATAGGGCCTTCTTTGCATTGCAGAAGGCTGCTTCTTGAAGGGGACCCCACTTCAGGTCCTTTGGCTTGCCCTTGAGGGAGGCGTAGAGGGGAGCAAGAGTGGCGGCAATGGCTGGCAGAAAACGGTGATAATAGTTGATCATGCCCAAGAATTCCTGCAGAGCTTTGACGGTCGAGGACGCGGGGAAATTCTGAACGGCTGCTACCTTCTCAGGGAGGGGATGGACTCCTTCAGGAGTGATACGGTGCCCTAAGAACGACACTTCGTTGGCGCCAAAAGTACACTTGTCGTACCGGACTACAAGGCCGTTTTGTTGCAGGCGGTCGAGCATGATGCGCAGCTGACGGAGGTGTTCCTCTTTTGAGGAGGAGAACACAATTATGTCGTCCACATAACATACACAGAAAGGGAGGTCCCCTAAGATGCCATCCATGAGACGTTGAAACGTTGCCCCAGCATTACGAAGGCCAAAACAGGTGTAATTGAAGGTGTATGTACCAAACGGAGTGGTGATGGCGGTCTTGGGGATGTCTTCTGGGTTCATAGGCACCTGATAATACCCTTTCAGGAGGTCGAGCGTAGAGAAAACCTTCGCTTTGTGCAGGTAGGAGGTCACATCGGCAATGTTTGGGAGCGGGTAGTGATCCGGTTCTGTTTGCATGTTCAGGTACCTGTAATCCCCGCACGGACGGAGGGAGCCGTCTTTCTTCAGAACGATGTGTAAAAGTGACTACCATGGGCTGGAGGCCTTTTGGCAAAGGTCCATTTTCTCCATTTTGGCGAACGTCTGTTTGGCGGCTGCCAATCGTTCCGGTGCCAGACGTCTGAATTTTGCGAAGACTGGGGGTCCCGTCGTCTTGATATGGTGATAAATACCGTGCTTGGCAGGAACCGTGGGAGTTTGGCGAAGTTTTGGACGGAAAACTTCTGGGTACGACGTGAGGAGGTGGGCGTAGGCATCCGTGGGTGCGCTGATGTGGAGAGCGAGGTTAGAGGTGGCGGGTTGAAGTGTCGACAAGTACGAGTCTGCGTTGACCAATCGTCGGTGGGCAACATCGACCAGAAGGTGGAAATGAGAGAGCAAATCCGCACCGAGGATTGGCATTGTGTCGTCAGCAAGGAGAAACTTCCAATTGAATTTACCGTTTCCGAACAATAATGTGAGGTTCTCGTAACCGTAGGTGGGTATCGCAGATCCGTTGGCAGCTACCAAGCGGACGTCGACAGATGTAGACAGACTACGTCGTGCCTTGAAGAGTTTCCTTGGCAAAAGAGAGCGACAAGCACCCGTGTCTACCAAAAATCGCACGCCCGTTCCTGCATCCTGTAAAAAGAAAAGATTAGAAACATGGGAGGCCACCGCCACAAGCGATGGCCTACTTACACGTTTTTTGGCCACTGACAATCCTCGGCACATTTCTTCGTGGTTACCCCGAATCTGAAGTGGTAGTAGCAAAACTGTGGCGGATGGGAGGTAGTAAGTGGCTGTAGAAGTCGTTCGTTGGGGCGCGAGCGATTGGTGGGTGGTGGGCGGCTTTGTTGCCGCTTCGGCATGTCACGGGGTAGGCGTGTATGTCCTACGGCATTCATGTCAGCTTCAGTTGACGTTGAATAGGCATCCTCGTCGTCAGGGGTGGAGGCGTTGATAGAGGTCTTGAGGTGGCTGTCCATAAGGGCGTCGGCTTTGGTCATCAAGTCCTTTATGGGTAAACTATCGACATCGGGTATGGCAGCGCGTACAGGTTCGGGTAAACGGCGTATCCAAAGGTCACGAAGTAGGTTCACCTCACGAGGAGAGCCGTCTGCGGCAGGTTGAAGGCGAGCGATACTGGTCATTTCCCTGAGGGCAAGCGAAGCCCTTTGGTCCCCCAACGGTTGTTGCGAGAGCTGAAAAAGCTTTGCTATATGGGCGGCTGGCGACGGTGAGTACTGCTGCAGAAGGTATGTTTTGAGGGCGTCATACGCTATTGGGGTGTCTCCTTGTTCACAAAGCCAGTCGGATATTTCTGGGAAGGTGTCCTTGGGTATCGCCGCGAGAACATAATCCGCTTTGGTGGTTGAGCGAGTCACGCCCCTGATATGAAAGTGGACTTCTGCGCGCTGAAACCAAGCAAACGATTCTCCGCTGGCGAACGGTGAAAGTTTCAATGGGGCGGCCGCAGCGCCAACTGCTGTAGTAGAGTCCGTCTCCGTCATAGTCCCAACGATGGAGGGGCGAGGGAGGTGGGGGTGGAAGGCAGTGGGAGCGAGTCGACTTCCGGGGTCACCAATGTGACGGGCTGAGAGAAGGGTTGTGAACTCAAAGGCAGGATGCAATCAACTGAGTTATATTGTTATAGAACACTCTCCTTTATATACAAAACCTCAAGGCAACAGGACATAACAAGTTAACAAGATAGACAATGTTACAGAGGAAACAGCAGACATGAATTTTCATGTTCGTTTAGTGCGAGGGAAGAGGGAAGATACAAGCATAATATATGCAAAAGGAATTATGTACAATTGTGTGACACACGGTTGGTACACACTATATATCGTGCATTTTGAGCGTTGTGTTGAAAATCGTCTCAGAATAGAAACGGCAGCAGGAGTTGTAATCAGACCACTGTCCGTAAGAGATTTCAATGAAAGAGGACAATTAGATCTGGTCGACATACAGACTATGAAGGATGGAAGTTATCACTTTATTCTGCACCATATAGATTATCTAACGAAGTTTCATGTGATTCGTCCCCTTAAATCAAAGACAGCAGCTGAGGTCGCCAATGAACTTCTTTTAATCCTCTTGGATATAGGTGCACCACACATCCCTCAGTCTGACAATGGACGTGTATTTACAGCTGAAGTGATCCAAGAACTTGCCTCACTATGGCCTGAACTCATCTTAGTAAATGGGCGTCCTCGGCATCCTCAGAGTCAGGGATCTACTGAAAGAGGTAATGGGGATATGCAACTCAAGCTCATGGCATGGATAAGAGACAATAATTGTGCTAAATGGAGTTATGGTGTCCGTTTTGTTCAGTGGGCCATAAACAGTTCATATCATGAGGCAATCAAGATGACTCCCTATCAAGCGCTCACTGGCAACAAGCCAAGATGTGGTCTTAAGTCAAATTTACCAGATGCATTCATCAGTAAAATATCGTCTGGTATTGAGGAAGAACAACTTGAAAGGCTTATAGAAGCTCCAATTACCGGAGATTCAGCTCGAGATGACGTAATATCAGTAGACCCTGAATGTGAACGTGAACCACATCCAGTTGCAGACTCTCAGCAGCAACCTGCTATTGAACAAGAAAATATCTCAACCGAAGTACTGAATCCAGCAAAATAGGTAAGAAAGTAAGCTGAGTATGGTCTTCAAAAGCAAGTTCAACGAATGTTAGCACGCAGCACTAGATCAATGCGAGCAGTTGATGTTGGAGACAATGTGTCTGTACCGGTGTCTCAATTTGACCGTAGTAAAGGAGACCCCCCTAACATAGTAGGTTTTGTATTAGCAGTTGAAGACAGTGGTTATGTGATTGGCACAAACAGTGGAATTATCAATGGTAAACTTGCCAGAAATCATTTCGAATTTGTTCAGTACAAAGGACTTTTGCCTGAAAATATCCCCAAACAACAGTTAAGTATTTGCGAACTAGTTCGAACAGGAAGTATGTGTGGTGGCCAAGGATACCAGAGATGTCGTTGCAGGACCAATTGCTTGTCAAAGTAGTGTTCTTGTTAGAAAGCTACCCTTCGATGCAACAGTGCTTGCCACAGCCACAAATCATGTGACAATATTGACAAATGTATGACCATTGCTTTCATAGACGTGAAATTTGTCTATATTTTTTATGATTAAAACAGTTGTTTAAAAAAAATTGTATTTTATTTTATTAATAGGTTTTTCAACTTACAATAATTTGTATTAGTTTTCCTTATTTTGATTCTAATAATAATAATAATAAAATATAACCAGTTTGTGTATGTCCGTATTTATTGCTGTTCAGTTTTAGTAATATTTCTTTCACTAAGTTGTGTTTAGAGTAGCTTGTTTCATTAAGTAAAGTCCTTTCATGTTGGTTAGTTTTTCCCCCTTCCTGCACAAATACTTTATTGGTTGTTATAACGATCGTTTATCTGAATTTCTCTGAGTAATATTGTATGACATTGAAGGGCAGAGAGATTTGATCTTGGAGCAGCAGCGCGAGATTCATATATATAAAAAGGTTCTTTTTGTACCAAAGATATATTTTCATGCATCATGGCTGCCCATTTCATGAAATGGGTAAGGGTTCATTTACCCATTTCATGAAGTAGGCTAACCATTTGCACATTTCATGAACTGGGCAAGTGGTTTGCTCACTTCATGAAATGGGCAAGTTGTTACCCCACTTCATGAAATGGGCAATTTCACAGATGGGGTGTAACATATATATGGCCAGTCTCTAGGGCATTGTCCTTTTTGCTAGGACAATATCAATGTCAGTACTAAGACGAATAAATGAAGACACCAGCGTTAGAACAATCTGCGTAAAATCTAATATTTCCTCTTTTGCGTTAAGCAAAACAAACTTCATTCTGGATGGCAGCTGCAAAGAGATGTTGTTTATGGAAATTACTGTTTTTCAGTGCCTCATGTTCCAACGGCAGAAATGTGTCCAAACTAGAAGAGAATACAATTTGCCAGAAAAGGTAAATAATATTGAATAATTAACATTTTCATGTTGTTAAACAGACAATAATCTTATTTTAGTATCGAATACAATACGCCATAAAACGTGAGCAATGTTGAATAATTATTGGCATTTATATCGTGCTGAAAGAAAATCTTATTTTAGTTCCATGACATTTTAAATTTCAAATCATTTTTTCAAAAACATTTTTCAGATCATATTTTAGATAACGATAATTACAATAAATGCAGCCGTTTCTAGTTCGCTACAGGACAAAGGCCTCAGACATGATAATTCAAGTTTGGAGTTTGGCCAATTTTCTTCACCATCCTGGCCAATGAGGATTGGTGATGGTGGGATGCTTTATTTTGCCATACAAAAACAACAACAAACTCGAGCATTTTTAGTCCACTGCAGGACAAAGGCTCAGACATACCAATTCCTGCCTGGGTTTTAGCCAGTTTTCATCACCACGCTGGCCAGTGTGGATTGGTGATGGTGGGAGACTTTAATTTTATTGCTCACAGCAAACCAGTCTAGTATGGGTGGCCCAACAACAACAAACGCAGCCATTTCTAGTCAACTGCAGCACAAAGGCCTCAGACATGCCAATTCCCATCTGAGGTTTGGACAGTTTTCATCACCACGCTGACCTGGCCAGATTGGTGATGGTATGGGACTTTAGCCTGATCGCTCACAGCAAACCAACCTAGTATGTGGGGCCCTATCTGGTACAGCTATGCTGATCATAGTGATGCACAAACCATTTCACCACGGTAAGGCATCCTAAGAAGGTCATCTCAGATAATGGTAAGAATAATTATTCATATAAACAGAAAGTAGAATGAAATACGAAAAAAATCTTATTTAAGTATCATATTATCTTAAATTTTGAATTATCTTTGAAATAATATTTCAGGTTGTAACTTAAATAATGGTAAACATAAATACTCATATAAACAGAAAGTAACTAGAGGAACACTCAGTAGAGCACAGACCTCCGCCGCGGCAGCTTATTTCTCGACCTTTTGCTTGACCTTGACCTTGAACTTTGACCTTAACATGTATTAATTGGTGTGGATTATCATACACTCAAATACGAACCAAGTCTGAAGACTCCGTGAAAACGATGTCCAAACTTATGGCTGATTACGTGAATTGGACATTTTGTTTGACCGTGACCTTGACCTTTGACCTTGACCTTCCAAAATTTAATCCTATCCAGTTTTTTTATATTTCAGTTAATTCTTTCAAGTTTCATTACTCAACGATTAAAATTAAGGCCAGGAAGCTGTCCACAATTAAACACACACATACACAAATCAACATTGACAGGGGGTAAAACATAACCTCCTTCCAACCTCTTTTGCAGAGGTAAGAGGAGGCATTACGCAACTCATTTTATGTAAATCGGTTATTTCTGGAAGGATGAAATACAAATGTTATCATCTAGACATCTGTTATTAGGATGTAAAGTTTAATATCCTTTTTACAAGCGGGAGATATAATCATCTAAGACGAGCAGTAAATGTTAGAGAACTTTTTTTTCTGGGTACGAGAGCCTCATTTCATGCATAAACTTAGGGAATTTCTCAGCTGCGACGAGAAAGTGTAAGCTTGTTTCTCTACTTTTTGAAAGATATCTCTTAATACTACAATGAGAGAGAGAGAGAGAGAGAGAGAGAGAGAGAGAGAGAGAGAGAGAGAGAGAGAGAGAGAGAAAGTGTAAGCTTGTTTCTCTACTTTTTGAAAGATATCTCTTAATACTACAATGAGAGAGAGAGAGAGAGAGAGAGAGAGAGAGAGAGAGAGAGAGAGAGAGAGAGAGAGAGAGAGAGAGAGAGAGAGGGTGGCTTTAGAATGCAGGGCAGGCAGAATACTGAGGTGGAAAATTTGTACTTTAATAGTATTTCTTCGTTAATGATAATCACCAGAGAGGTAAATATTTCTCAATTCTTTTAAGAATAAAATATTTTGCTGTAAATCTTTCTAACAAAACAACATTTATATGTGTATATATATATATATATATATATATATATATATATATATATATATATATATATATATATATATGTGTGTGTGTGTGTGTGTATGTATCAAAAGCTATAAACATAAGTATTTTTACCCTTCAAAATATACCAATAAATTATTACTTCCTGTCATAAGTTTTCCTCACATATAGATTTTTGAGAATGATCAGTGTTTCACAAAAATAAAAATAAAATATATTTACATTATTTAATTCGTTTTCATTATTCAATCGTTTCCTATTGTCATTAATCAAATATTTGTATTATTTTGATGTGAAGTTTGTTCTTAGCATGTTAAACATTTATGACACTTTTATTATTATTATTATTATTATTACAAGCTGAGCTACAACCCTAGTTGAAAAAAAGGGATGCTATAAGCGCAAGGGCTCCAACAGGGAAAAATAGCCCAGTGGGGAAAGGAAATAAAGAAATAAATAAACGATAGAGGAAGTAATAAACAATTAAAATAGAATATTTTAAAAACATTAACAACATTAAAACCGATATTTCATTTATAAACTATAGAAGGACTTTTGTCAGCCAATATTAATTGCAACTTCATGTTTCACATTTTACATTTTACATTACGTTTTAAAATTCTTCAAAAAATAATGAACCTTTTCCCTTATTTTCTCATGAATATCACATAAAAATCTATAAGGGAAAAACGCGGACGACATTTAAGAAATTCCAACAAATCTTAAATCTGAGGATTAAGAAAAGAATTGAGACTTTTATAATCCATTAAGCGAGTGTTTCTAATTCAGCTAATGGCCTTTTCCTCTTAAGATGCTCAGAAGGATTGGGCGGAGAAGCTTTGGAAATTAGAGCCTCTTATCTGGAGTTTGCTTGGCTACTTGGGGTCATTATTTTGCAATAAAAATAATCGATTTATATAGATATTTAGGATTTACTGTAAGTAAGACAAAAGGTGAAAGGATAAGTTTTAGTGCATATGTAATAATATATTATTATTATTATTATTATTATTATTATTATTATTATTATTATTATTATTATTATTATTATTATTATTATTGCTACATGCTAAGCTATAACCCAAGTTGGAGAAGCAAGATGCTATAAGCCAAAAGGTTCCAACAAGGAAAAATAGCTTAGTAAGGAAAGGAAACAATGAAATAAAATGAAAAACTAAAAAAACTAAAAGAGAAATAATCAACACTCAAAATAAAATACTTGGATTGTACTTTTGATAAAGTTGAAATTGTGTCTTATTAAAATGCTTTACACTGAGATTATTACAATCTCGACCCACAGAATTCTGAAACTTACATTACGTTTTAAAATTATTCACGAAACAATGAACCTCTTCACTTATTTCCTCATGAATATCAAATAAAAATCTATAAGAGAAAAACTAGGACAACATTTAAGAAATTCCAAGAAATCCTAAATCTGAGATTGAAAAAGTATTGAGACTTTTATAATCCTCTGAGCGAGAGTGTCTAATTCAGCTAATGGCCCTTTCCTCTGAAGATGTTGAGAAGGATTTGCTGAAGAGACTTTGGAAATTAGTGACTGGAGTTTGCTTGGCTATTTGGGGTCATTATTGTGCAATATAAGTAATCTATTTATTTAAATATTTAGGATTTACTGAATGTAACACAAGATGGTGAATGGATAA
>NC_090744.1:2998483-3013188 GCF_036898095.1 Palaemon carinicauda
TATATAAATATATATATATATATATATATATATACAGAGAGAGAGAGAGAGAGAGAGAGAGAGAGCATTTATATACAGTATATATATATATATATATATATATATTTATATATATATATATTCTTAGCATTATTATTGATTTTTTAAGTAATAGATCTCAAAGAGTTGTTGTTGATGGGCACCATAGTGATTATAGGAATGTGATATCCGGTGTTCCACAGGGTAGTGTTCTTGGCCCATTACTTTTCATACTATATACACATGACATGTGGTTTGGCCTAGAAAACAAGCTTGTTGCATATGCAGATGATGCTACTCTTTTTGCATCAATTCCATCCCCTGAATGTAGATCTAGGGTTGGTGAATCCCTTAATAGAGATTTAGCTAGAATTAGTGCATGGTGCAAATTGTGGGGTATGAAGTTGAATCCTAACAAAACTCAAAGTATGATTGTAAGTAGGTCAAGGACGGTGGCTCCTCAACATCCGGATCTCAGTATTGATAATGTTTCTTTAAATATGTATGACTCTTTCAAAATTTTAGGTGTGACTCTCGACAGTAAATTTACTTTTGAGAAACATATAAGGTCTGTGTCTTCTTCAATTGCACAAAAAATAGGCTTATTGAGAAAGTCTTTCAAGATTTTCGGTGATCAATCTATTCTGAAGAAGTGTTTTAATTCTTTCATTCTACCTTGTTTTGAGTATTGTTCTCCTGTCTGGTCTTCAGCTGCTGATTCTCATCTTAATTTGTTGGACAGAAACTTACGGTCTATTAAATTTCTTATTCCTGATCTAGATATTAATCTCTGGCACCGTCGTTCAATTAGTGCATTATGCATGTTGCATAAGAATTTTCATAACTCTGACCATCCTCTACATTCAGATCTCCCTGGACAATTCTATCCTGTTCGTAATACTAGGCAGGCAGTTAATTCTAATAGCCAGGCCTTCTCCATCATGAGGCTCAATACTACGCAGTACTCTAGAAGTTTTATTCCAGCTGTGACCAAGTTGTGGAATGATCTTCCTAATCGGGTGGTTGAATCAGTAGAACTTCAAAAGTTCAAAGTTGGAGCAAATGCTTTTTTGTTGACCAGGCGGACATGAGTCTTTTTATAGTTTATTTATGACATATTTGTTTTTGATGTTGTTAATAGTTTATATATGACATGTCTGTTTTGACGTTGTTACTTATTTTAGAATGATTTATTGTTAATTTGTTCTCTTCATTTATTTATTTCCTTTTTTTCTTTCCTCACTGGGCTATTTTTCCCTGTTGGAGCCCCTGGGCTTATAGCATCTTGCTTTTCCAACTAGGGTTGTAGCTTGGATAGTAATAATAATAATAATAATAATATATATATATATATATATATATATATAGAGAGAGAGAGAGAGAGAGAGGAGAGAGAGAGAGAGAGAGAGAGGATATATATATATATATATTTATATATATATATATATATATATATGTTTGTGTGTGCGTGTGTTTGTGTGTGTAGGTGCGTGTGGGTGTGTATATATGTATGAACATTAGCACTTTTTTGACCTTCTAGCCGAGCCTTTCTTCTTTTCATTTAAAAAAAATCAATAATTGCCTAATACATTGATTAGTTTAAACGCTAATAAAAAAATCCTCTTCTCATTTTTAATTAAGCAGTAAATTAATTTCCTTTATCTCTTCTTGTGGGAAAATCCATCAAAGTAACTATCTCGTCATTTTAATTTACATCAGTTCATCGATTCATAAGAAATTAAAATGTCCAAAAAAATATCTGGGTTGTGATAGATCCATATTGTGAAATATAATTAGATTAAAAATTGTTTTCATTACCTAAACCTTGAAGATTCTTTATCAACTTTGAGCACCTGAGTATTTGTGATTTAAATATGTTTTCAATAAAAATGTAGGTTGCTTTGAGACTGGAGAGAGATGGTATTTCGAAAGCTGGTAAATGTTATTCAAACAGAGGCCTTGAGTGGATGAAACTACACTGTTAAAAATTTGCATTAAAAAAACGGTAAAAATTTTGGAATAAATGTTGCCAGGCTTTCACCGTTTTAAAAATGGATATATTGACGTAAAGGAGGGATAATACGGTTTCCAATCCTTAAAAGATAATAACAAAGTGGGGTATGAATTACGGTCGCCTGTATTTTAATGAAATACGGCTGAAGACAGTATTGTTTTATGTAGAATTTCCGATTAAAATTAGGGTTTTTTTTTTTTCAAATAGATGCAATTTTGAAGATAAATTTTTTCGTGGTTGTATAAAGCCCTGACATGTTTATACTTAGCCTGAAAAGACTTGTCTCATTGAAGCTCTAGAAGCTTTATACTTGATCTGAAAGCCTTATCTTATTTTCCTCTTTTTATGGAAAATCTAAATTCAGCTCTTAGTAAAATGCTTAGAATCAAAGCTGGAATGATTCTGAAGCTGTAGAAGACTTATACTTAGTCTGGAATGACTTTTGATTTTATGTAAGAGAAATCTATGTGCAGCTCTTAGTAATTTAGAATTAGCGATCATAACACTAGTGCCATCGGTGTTACTATATGGACATGAGTCATGATATGACAATGAGACAATATCCAACAGATTTAGTAAATTTGAAAACAAGCCCTCAGGAGGATATTGGGTGTTAAAAGGAAGGACAGGGTTAGAAATGAAACTATAAGAGAGATTACTCGAGTACCCTATGTGGATGAGATTATGGTGAGGGGTAGATGGAGATGGTTTAGAAATGCTCTTCGCACTCTCAAAGAGAGATTAGTTCAACAAACGTTAATCTGGGCTCCAAAACACAAAGCACTAGAAGATTTGGAAGGCCCAGGCATACATGGCTGGGGGTTCTGAATCGCGAAGTGGGGGATGATGAATGGAGAAGTATTGAATTAAAAGCACAAGATAGAGACGACTGGTGAAATGTAACCCATGCCCTTTGAGTCAATATTCGTAAGAGGAGGCGATGATGATGAATCATAACAATATCGGAGCAGTAATATATACATACACCAAGGCACTTCCCCCAATTTTGAGGGTAGCGGACATTAAACAAATGAAAATAAAATGGAACCTTTCCTCTCTACGTTCCTTCCAGCCTAAAAATGGACTATACCGAGTTTGGTTAGTACAGCTAGGGGGCCAAAGCCAGCCAGCCCCCCCCCCCTCTAGTTATTCACCTCAGATGTAGCTTCATAAGGCTGAATCCCTTACTGCTGCTACCTCCGCTGTCATCCAAGGCACCGTAGGAAACAGCAGGCCATACCGGAACTGCTTCACAGTCGCTTTCCATTCATTCCTATTTCTAGCAGGCTCTATTGCCTCTCTCACATATATCCTCTTATCACCAAAGTTCGCAGAGCAGTAATGATTATGATATTTCAAGTTCTCTATGAAATATAAATATTAAAAATTAAATCATAAAAAAGTGGATGGTCAAAATAATATAATCTTTGTATATCAATTATAATCAACTTTCTTCGTAATTTAAGGAAAATATAAAATTATACAAACATTATACGAAACCTCACACAGCTACAGAATATTCCACTCACCGCAGTCCTTATCTCCAAAGTCTGTGAAGTGGAAGTTTGTAGGCGAAGCTTTCACGACTCGGTAGATTTTTTTTTCCGTCTCTTTGAAATTTGTATTCGAGAAGATGACTGAATCCACATTCTCTTGGCAACAACGCCAACATTTAATGAGATTTAGAGATGGATGTATCTCTCTTGGTGTTTGTTGAGGAAGATGGACGAACCTTGGATACCTTTAAAGTTTTTTTTTTTTATATATGAGTTGAATGGATATGAACATACACACGCATACAGACGCACATATATTATTATTATTATTATTATTATTATTATTATTATTATTATTATAAATTACTTGCTAAGCTACAACCCTAGTGGAAAAAGCAGAATGATATAAGCCCAAGGGCTCCAACAGAGATAAATAGACCAATGAGGAAATGGAATAAGTAAATAAATAAACGATATAAGTAATGAACGATTAAAATAATATATATATATATATATATATACGTATATACAGTATATACTTTATATATATATGTATATATATATAAATATATATATATATATATATATATATATTTTTGGGCTCAAGCCATGTCGTCCTGATGGAAGTTCCAATAGGGTAGCTTCATAGGGTATATTACAACTACGGCGATATTCCCAGAGAATTTACCTTATGGTACCAGAATTCTAACTCCTGGAGCGAGTATCCCTCGTGAAAGGGATATCGCGACATATCAGAGGACGTATTCTAGACACGTCATATGGCAATCTACATCCTGGACAGAGATTTCGTCTCGTAGGAGGTGATTGGCGAGATACGAATTCGGGAAAGAAAAAGTGGAGCCGCTCCCAAGGCTTCCCTATCCCCCGATTCGTATGCGTGCCTGGCGCCAATCCTGGCGCCATCTGTATTCCTTTTTGCGTAGCTTAACAACTCGGTGTTTTTTCCTGTTTTTCTCGCAAATCTTGGAGTTATTCGACTTTTCATGGCTTCTTCGTCTTCGTCGGCCTCTGATAAGTTGAGTATAGTGTCTGTTATGTATAAATGTAGGCTCTTGGTAAAATTTTGAGTGATTAATAGGATTAATCTTTGATACAAGAGCCGTAGCCTACCAGAGGCGTCTTGGACGCTGTCGCTCGCTAGGTATAAGTTAGTTAGTCAGAGTGACATTCCTGGTTGTTTTGCTTTAATAAATTTTAGCTATTTAGCATTACATAGGATTTCCTTTCGTGCTTAGTATTATTTGGCGAAGTATTCGCCATTCTGGCCTACGCTAGGCCATGTAACCTAGTCGTTTGGTCCTAGTACTTCATGCATGATTATGGTTTTTCCGAGTGTAATTAAAATTTTATTGAAGCTTTAGGCTATATTTTATACATTTTAGACTGTGTAGAATGTTTCCAAGATAGTATACGAGTGAGTTTTGGTGAATTAGGTAATCGATTCTCTTGGTGCCTAGGCTAGTTGCTTATGGAGCCTTAGTATACTTTATCATACTCCCCAGTTGCTTTCTTTTCTTCGGAGAAGGTATGCAATCCCTTTCCCTCTGTTTAAGCCTTGGGCTTATCCCTAAGTGGTTTTCTCCGAAATTTATTTTCGATAAAACTATACTAGGGTGTTACTGTACCTTCCTGTTCCTGTAGTTATGGTTCAAGAGGGACAGAACAACAGAGTTTTTAGTCTGAGTCTGTGTTGTCTGGCTTGGGGCTGAGTCCCCCTCGCTGACCTAACACATACAAAGGGAGCTTAGCTCCCTTAGGTCACTACCGAAGGTTTCTGTGGATATGATTCCTTCTTTTGTGATCTACCAGACTAGTCCTGTTGCTGTTCTCGCGGGAGGATAAGTTCTTCCCTTGGGAGTAGCAACTCCTTCCTTGCTTTGGTGCTCTGGAAGCTGGCAAGTATTGCTGGCCTTTCCCCTTAGATCTCCCTTAGGCTAAGATAAGTTTCTTAGCTGCGGGTGATCTGTCACTAAAGCAAGGTTGGCAGGACCCTCTTGTCCCTTCCCCCTCTTTCTTCATACTGTACTGTACGTCGTTCTACATCTGGACCTAGTATAGGTTAGGATGTGGAATTGACTCAGCCCCTTGCCGGCCGGCAGAGCTGGCCGGCAGGGGTCTTACTGTACTGTACGTCGTTCTACTTCTGGACCTAGTATAGGTTAGGATGTGGAATTGACTCAGCCCCTTGCCGGCCGGCAGAGCTGCTGGCCGGCAAGGGTATTATGTTTTCGAGTGCTGCCCGGACCTCTCTTGGTCCTTCATCCATGCCTGCCGGCAGAGCCGGACGGCATGGGTCAAGGAAGCCTGAATTAGTTTCTCCCCTTCCTTATATGCACTCTTTCGGTTGCCGGGCTTGGAGGTTGTGTACACTCTTATCCCGGCATCCATTCTATTTTTCTTCTAAGTGCTGTACCTGTCCCGGCTGCCGGCCTATGAGGCCGGCAGCCGGGCAGGTGTAGTCCTCTGGTTCTTTTGCAGCCGGCTGGCATCGGTCTTGTACCTTTGCCGGCCGGCTTATGTCAGCCCTTGTCTGCCGGTCACCAAGAGTGTGGCCGGCAGCTGGGTACTACCTTGTGTAGTTGCTGGCCGGCAGCCATTGCCGGCCAACACTGGCTGTTACCGGCCGGCAGTTGCTGCCGACCGGCACAGGCATTTGAACCAGAGTGCTGCCGCCCTATAGCTGTTAAGTAGTATACTTTAAAGCTAGTTGTGGTGTGTGCCGGCCGGCAAAGGCAGGCCGGCACACATCCCCCTATACTGTACTAGTATTCTTCTGTATAGCATATACAGTAAGAGGAAAACTATAGTAAGGGTTTTGGTACAGCACTGTGTCTTCTAACACTATTGTGTTTTCTTGCACACCCCTTTGCTGTTGCCCTCAGATAGGAAGCTGAGTTCTTCCCTGTCTATTATCCAGGATTTTAAAATCATTGCTTAGGTGTGAGCTCCACCTGTTTCCTCTGGAAACCTTGCATTGGTTACTCTAGAAGAGATAAACCATTTTTGATTTTATTATCTGGAAGGCTGCAACAATGGGTTGTGAGGGAAACACAAGTGTGTGTCTTTCCTTTCTGAATTGTTATGCTATACTATGCATATCCAGTGATACATAGTTCACTTGATACTCATGGAAATTTCTTCTCTTTACAGAAGGACACTCCGAAGTGGGGAAGTGCTTTCTGCAATGTCAGCAGCAAGAACCTCTGCGGACATGAGTTTTGTAGGAGACACGCAGCATACGCTGTCTCCAAGGATGATCTCCGGTATTGGGACCCTCAGGTATGTACTGTGTGCACTAACCTGATTAATGAGACATTTAAATAGCTAGGAAGAAGCTTCGTACCTGGGTAAGGGGCTTCTAAAAGAACACTTCTGGCCCTTATCTTCCAAGTGAGAAGATGAGGGCGTATCCTTTCCCTAAGGCATCAGCTGATGCAGTGATTCCCCAGCCTCAAGAGAGATCCCCTAAGTTCAGATCCAGGTGGATGCTGAAGTCGCGGTCGCGATGCAAGACATCCAGCTAGATGACAGGATGTCTGATGTGGACGGGTGTCAGGAGGAAGACCTCCTGGCAGAAGCCCAGGATGAAGTTCAAGCCCCTCTACATCGGCCGGTCTCCCAGTAGAGCTGGGACAGGCCCTCTCTTCTATTGTTGGAATGATCCAACAAATGCAGAAGGAGAATCAGGATAAGGCGGCTGCAATGGAACTGCGAATGCAGTGCCTTGCAGAATCACATGGGCCCCAGAAAAAGCTCAATGTGAAAGACCTTCCCTTGTGCTCAGATGCTAACCCATGGAGGTATGCTGAGCACATGCCGATGACGACTGGAAAGATCGTCATCTCGGATAAGCTGGGCTCAGTTCCCCTGGAGGGTGGAATTCTGGCCCAGCAAGGCATCATATCCGGACTGTTATGTCCGGCAGAGGAAGGAACCAGCTTCAAAGGAGGAGACAGAGCCGAAGGAGGTCATAGTGATGGACCATGCTAAGGCTCAAGCTCTACTTTCATCCTCGATGAAAGAGAGGGGCTTCTCTAACTCAAAGGTAGCTGCATTGAATAGGAAGCTCCCTTCCTTTGTGTCCTCGCCTACTAGAGCCTTCCCCTTTTTACAGAAAGGGTTTCTGGCTGTACTAAAAGCAATCGAGGCCGGCAAGTCTTGCCCCTCCCTAGAGGAGTGTAAACCCTTGTCGCTGGCCCTGCCTATGGACCACAAAGACTGGAGGGACGTCCATCTTACGTTCTCAGTGGGAAAGTTGGAGGCTGATATTGCCGGACGTCAGTTCGGCAAGGACCTCCCTAAGCTGTCTGACTTTCTTTTGCGAAGTGAGTTCGATACAAAAGAAAGACTGACTGCCTCAATGTCTCTTCAGACTACTCTCGAGACGATGGCAAGTGACCCCAAGGTCCATGAAATGTTCATGGTAGTGGCCAAGCCTCATCTGGCCACAGTGACGAAGGACCTTTATGGCTTCGTCAAGGCAAGGAGAGCTTGTAGGGAGTTCGTGTTTACCTCGGCTACGGTGAGGCACGAGCTAAAGAAACTAATCTCCTCCAACATTTGGGGAAAAGACCTTTTTCCCTACCGACTTGGTCAAAGAAGTTGTTGATAAAGCCGCCTTGGAGAATAGAAACCTTCTCCAGAAGTGGGGCCTGGCTATCAAAAGAAAGTCTTCCCTGGATGAGGGTCCTCAACCAAAGAGGAAGACTATGAGGACTAGGCTACCGTCTCGGCCAGCCAAGCCTCTTAGACAGCAACAGCAACTGCAATTGCCATTGCCCCCAGTGCCCCAGATCGTGGCACAAACCCCGACCACCTTTCAGTGGGTACCCCAGGCCGTGTCGAGACAGTCCACGGCATTCACCCCAGCGTTCGAAGGGCAGTCTACTTCCTTTCGAGCAAAGCCTAGAGGAGCAGCCAGAGGCTCGTCTAGACGCCCCTCAAGGGGAAGGGGATTCAGGGGTGGTCGTGGTCAGGAAGGCAAGACCTCAGGACGGCAGTCCAAGTGAGGTGATACCGGTAGGAGGGAGACTTCTGAAATTTCGGGATCGGTGGACCTTCGATCCCTGGGCCCACAGCCTACTCAAGAATGGACTGGGCGGGAGCTGGTACAGCACTCCACCCCCGTGCCTTCGGTTTTTCCAACACTCTACCCCCCGTTATGGAGGAGTACGTTCAAGAACTGTTGGAGAAAAAGGGTGAAGCCCATCAATTTCTAAGGGAGGCTGTTTTGTGTTCCCAAGAAAGACTCGGAAAAGCTCAGAGTCATTCTGGACTTGTCGCTACTTAACAAGTTCATAGTGAATTGCAAATTCAAAATGCTAACACTGCAACACATAAGGACCTTACTGCCCAAGAGGGCATATTCCGTCTCTATAGACTTGTCAGACGCCTACTGGCACATTCCAATTAGCCATCGACTCTCCCCCTACCTAGGGTTCAGGCTACAACGAAGACTATACGCCTTCGGAGCCATGCCATTCGGGCTAAACATAGCCCCAAGGATTTTTACGAAGCTTGCGAGCGTAGCTCTCAAACAATTTTGCCTAAAGGGAATTCAGGTAGTAGCCTACCTGGACGACTGGTTGGTGTGGGCAGCATCCGAGACAGAATGCTTGCAAGCTTCCAGTCAAGTGATCCAGTTCCTAGAGTACCTAGGCTTCAAGATCAACAGAAAAAGTCTCGACTTTCTCCATCTCAAAAGTTCCAGTGGCTGGGAATCCACTGGGACCTTTTTGTCACACCGTTTCTCCACCCCGGCGAAGAAAAGGAAGGAGATAGCGGGTTCTGTCAAGAGACTTCAAGATTCCGAAAGGATATCAAGACACGAGCAGGAGAGAGTACTGCGCTCTCTCCAGTTTGCTTCGGTGACAGACCCAGTGCTAAGAGCACAGCTAAAGGATGCAATCCGAGTTTGGAGAAGTTATGCATCAAACGCGTGAAGAGATCTGAGAAGACCAGCCGCTTCGGCTAAGTACTCTTCTCAGGCCTTGGTCCCAAGCCAGACATCTAAAGAAGTCAGGTTCTTCTTCAGCCACCTCCCCCGTCGGTGACGATTCACTCAGACGCCTCGAAGGAGGGATGGGGAGGTCACTCTCATCGGAAAAAAGTCCAGGGGACTTGGTCCAGGCTATTCAAGACCTTTCACATAAAACTTTCTAGAAGCTAGGGCAGTGCTCCTTACCTTAAAGAAAGTCTCCCCGCGTCATTCGATCCACATAAGGTGGTGATAGACAGCGAGGTAGTTGTGAGATACTTGAATCGACAAGGATCGAGGTCACCACCTCTCAACCAGGTGATGTTGGCCGTCTTCCGATTGGCGGAAAAGAAGAAGTGGTACCTGTCGGCAGTTCACCTTCAAGGAGTCCGCAATGTGACAGCGGACGCTCTATCCAGGTTCACACCGATAGAGTCGGAATGGTCCTTAGACGCAGGATCATTCTCCTTCATTCTGAATCAGTCCCAGAACTGCAGATAAACCTCTTTGCAACGAAAGACAACAAGAAGTTGCCCCTGTACGTGCCCCGTACGAGGACCCCTTAGCGGAAGCAGTGGACGCGATGTCCCTCGACTGGAACAGATGGTCCAAGATTTATCTGTTCCCTTCTCACAACCTTCTGTTGAGGGTCCTCAACAAACTGAGATCCTTCAAAGGGTAGCGGCAATAGTGGCCCACAAGTGGCCGAACAGCGTGTGGTTCCTCCTGGCATTGGAACTGTAGCTGAAGTTTGTACCACTACCAGATCCAGTTCTGACCCAGCGAGTCCAGAAGTCAACTGTCTGCGCTTCATTACAGAAAACCCGGACCCTGCAGCTCATGATTTTCTCTCCTTAGCGGTGAGAAAGCGTTTCGGGATTTCGAAAGCCAGTATAGACTTCCTTGAGGAATATAAGTGCAAATCTACTAGAAGGCAATATGAGTCATCTTGGAGAAAATGGGTGGCCTTTCGTCAAGGCGAAGATTCCGCAGGAGATCTTGACAGACTTCTGCTTATCTTTTTTCCCCACCTCCATGGTCAAGGGTTGGCAGCGAACATGATTTCAGCGTGTAAGTCTGCTTTGACAAGACCCATTCTATATGCCTTCCAGGTCGACCTAGGTAACGAGATCTTTAATAAAGTCCCGAAAGCCTGTGCTAGGCTCAGACCTTCAGCACCTCCAAAGCCCATTTCATGGTCTTTAGACAAGTTCTTCATTTCGCTTCTCTGTTGAGCAATGAAGAGTGTGCGTTAAAGGATTTGACACAAAAAGTTATTTTCCTATTTTGCACTCGCGTCCGGGGCCAGGGTTAGTGAGATTGTAGCCTCTCGAGAGAGGCAGGTCGTGTTCAGTTCCTGGATGGGGAAGAACTGAACCTGTTTCCGGATCCTACGTTTCTCGCCAAGAATGAGTTACCCACCAACAGGTGGGGTCCCTGGAGAATCTGCCCTCTGAAAGAAGATGCATCTCTATGTCCAGTAGGATGCCTAAAGGTCTATCTTCATAGAACTTCAGACTTCAAGGGTGGTCAACTATTCAGGGGAGAAACATCAGGCTCAAATTTATCTCTGAATCAACTCAGAGCGAAAATCACATATTTTATTCGCACCTGCGGACAATACACCCGCAGGTCACGATCCGAGGAAAGTTGCCTCATCCTTAAATTTCTTTAATTGTATGGATTTTGAACATCTCCGTTCATACACTGGCTGGAAGTCTTCCAGAGTGTTCTTTCACCACTATGCGAAGCAAGTAGAGGAACTAAAAGAGATCTGTGGTAGCAGTGGGTCGCAGTGTTAACCCTACTGTTTAACTCTGCGAGGAACAGTGGTCTTAATTGGGACGATTAATTCCAGGGTGAGTGTGTAGTTACATACTGTTCTACAAACTAAGTGAGGGCACTGTGTTGCCCATCCAGACTGTTCCATTTCCGAAGGTGAACCTAGCATAAGTGCAGACATGTGTGCCGAGCGTTTCTAACGCTAATGTCATTGATTTGTAATACAGGCTTTTATGACTTTGATACCTCGGTATCTTAAAAGTGGCATCTAATGTTTTTTCTTTCAGACAAACAAGCTCTGTTTATTATCATACTTATGCTTAAAGTTTTGGGTTATCCTCTTCTTATATATATATATACATATATATATATATATATAATTGTGGTTAACCTGTCTATTTATTGCCTGTCAATAATCTGGTTCTTGAGAACCTTGCGTCTCCTTCACCTGTGTCAATTTATTGGTATAATTGAGCATTCATTCTATGTACCTTATCTGGGATAATTCTAATAGAATTGTTCCTTTATGCAAGCTATGTTGCATTGGTTTTCCTCCTATGCGGATATAAAACCTTTGTCCAATACAAGTATTGTGCGGAAAACTGGTCGATATTTCATATTGACGCAGTGGTCCTTTACAAACTATGCTTTACTTAATATAGGGCGAGACCACTATATTAGCTTGCCTGGTATTCATACATAGATAGATGTACTCTTCGAGACTTTTCCAGAGTCTAGTAGGACTCTTCCCTGTAGGGGGCAGGAAGCTCTAACATAGTTTATAGTTAGTTGAAAAGATGTATAACGGTAACATCTTAGGTCTCTAGGTCTAGTCGACCGGGAAAAAATTACCTCCGGGGAGTACGGCACGTTCTGAGAATCCACAGATACAGTAATGCTCTGGTACACTTCCATCAGGACGACATGGCTTGAGCCCAAAAAACGGATTTTGAGCGAAGCGAAAAATCTATTTTTGGGTGAGATGGCCATGTCGTCCTGATGGACCCCGCCCTTGCCTTTCTAAGAAAGGACTGTAGGACCCCTCCCTACATACAGTATCTGTAGCACCTCGTGTACGCTACAAGGAATAGAGATGGCGCCAGGATTGGCGCCAGGCACGCATACGAATCGGGGGATAGGGAAGCCTTGGGAGCGGCTCCCCTTTTTCTTTCCCGAATTCGTATCTCGCCAATCACCTCCTACGAGACGAAATCTCTGTCCAGGATGTAGATTGCCATGTGACGTGTCTAGAATACGTTCTCTGATATGTCGCGATATCCCTTTCACGAGGGATACTCGCTCCAGGAGTTAGAATTCTGGTACCTTAAGGTAAATTCTCTGGGAATATCGCCGTAGTTGTAATATACCCTAGGAAGCTACCCTATAGGAACTTCCATCAGGACGACATGGCCATCTCACCCAAAAATAGATTTTTCGCTTCGCTCAAAATCCGTTATATATATATATACAGTTAGATACAAACCCTCATAAAATTGAAGCTCTATATCTTTTGGGAATCATAATGCATATTGTTACTCCTCCATTTTCTTTTGGTCACCCAAATTTAGATGATGTAAAAAAAAAAAAAATTGTTCCAAGATGGTTTAGGGCATTAATGCGAGATTTTGCATTCAAGGAACAAAATACCATTTTGAATGGAAGATTTAGGTCTTATTGTACCCAATATATATATATATATATATATATATGTATATATATATATATATATATATATCTACATGTGTGTATGCGTACTTAAAAAATATGTATATGCATAAATATATATATATATATATATATATATCCCTTCTCTCTCTCTCTCTCTCTCTCTCTCTCTCTCTCTCTGTGGTCGACCTGGCAGGGATGTGAATGGCCCTCATCCAGATGAGACAAGACCAGAGAAAACATAAAACCAAAAGGCGGAACGAGATAAGGAACCTCTGCATTAAGAAAGAGTAAGTGGAAGGGATTTCCTTCAGTTGCCCTTCAGGTTTGAAAGTTTAAAGGCCTCTCTTAAATGGCAAAGGCAAGGTATAGTGAAGGCCCTAGTGACTGGCCTTACGTACAAATGATCAGAGCCTAAGTCCACTTTCAATCCAAGATAGGACCAGGGAGGGCCAGGCAATGGCTGCCGATGACATCCTCAGCTCAGAGGGATGGTAGGGTTGCAGACACTACAAGAAACTTTCGAGCTTGAGTGTTTCTCGAACCCCAGTACAGGAGATAGCTAGGAAAGAATGTTTCCAATATATTTTTTATAGTTTACATATGAAACATGTTTTTATGTTATTACTGGTCCTAAATGTTCTATAATTTTAATGTTGTTAATGTTCTTAAAATATTGTATTTAAAGTTAATGCTACTTTTTATTTAGTTAATTATTCTCATATTTCCTTTCCTCGCAAGGCTCTTTTTCCCTGTTGGAGTCCTTGGGCTTATAGTATCCTGCTTTTCCAACTAGAGTTATAGCTTAGCTAATAATAATAATAATAATAATAATAATAATAATAATAATGATAATAATAATAATTTTGGAGTATTTTTATTCTTTACTCTGAAAACATTTTCATGTACTGATTTTTCCCTCTGAAGTGCCAGATGAAGCATTTTACATAACTATTACAAATATTGAATATTCATCTTACTTTTAAAAAATGCGATCAGAATGTAATGCAGCAATGTGGATTTTTGAAGCTATTGCATAGACATTATCTTAATATTTTTGTTATTTAAAAATAATACATATCTAACTCTGCAAAGATATTATCATAATTTCATATAAAACTGATACGTATTCGACTCTTCTGGCAATAGATCTTTAAATGGTTTAAATATAAGCAAAGATTACCTCTTGTATTTAATTTGCCATAAGAACTTATTAATGAAGTTTGATATATTACTGGATAAATTTGATTATCTCTCGAATTAAATTAAACTATCTTTAGACAGAAGGTTGATTTCATCTGAAAAACAACTATATAGCACGAAGTAAATATGAATTGTGATCCTCATCATTCAAAATATAATCTTATATATATATATATATATATATATACATATATATATATATATACACACACACACACACACACACGCATATATATATATATATATATGATGAGTATATATCACTAACACTCGTGATTTCAATCAATTTATATATCACCCACAATGGCATTTAATACCAAATTCTATCTTGGAATTCCTTTTATGGTCGGGCAGAGACTCGAACCCCTGCCTCTGTGTGTTTGTGTGCGTGTGTATGTGTGACAATTATTGTAATTTCAATCATTTGAAAATTGTAAGTATATAGTCAGACACTTACCCTATATTATATAGGGGAGATAAAGATAATTCATCCCTGTGTCTAATTTACTCTCTCTCTCTCTCTCTCTCT